>NC_077233.1:116944574-117029574 GCF_027887165.1 Monodelphis domestica | reverse complement strand
ACCCTTCAGTTGGACCATATTACTTCTAAGATACAATAAAGACTTCCTAACTTGGCATTTAGGAACCTCCAAATTCTAGGTCTCTTATGCTTTTCCAACTTTATCATACATACCTCCCCTTCACCTGCTGCCTTTCCCTAACAAACTATACAATGAGCAGTTATAAAATCTTATGTTCTACTCTGTTCTCTCCATTTACTTATAGAGATTGTTTTCCATCTTTGGAATTACTCTATACAGATTCTACCTATTTTTTTTTCTTTTTCTGGGGTCCACCTCAGAAGATAGCTCCTGCTGAAAGTAATTCATTTCCTTTTCACAGCTAAGTATCCCAGTGATTAGAACACTAGACATGAAGTCAGGAACACCTGAATTCAAATTGAGCCACAGTCACTTATTAGCTATGTGATCCTGGACTAGTTAATGTGTCTCAGTTCCCTCAACTATAAAAAGCAGATAAAAATAGCACCTACCTCCTAGGATTGTTCTGATGATAAGATGATATATTTGTAAGGCATTTAGCATAGAGCCTAGCACAGAGTAGCCACTTAATAAATGCTTAATTCCTTCGTTCCTTCCTTCCTTCCTTCCTTCCTTCCTTCCTTCCTTCCTTCCTTCCTTCCTTCCTTCCAGAGCATTTCGGGCTCCTTCTTTATTGTTTCCTCTGTTTGAATATAAGTTCTTTGAGAGTAGGCATTGTCTCATTATTCTATTTGTATCACCAGTCCCTAGCATATCACCTGACCCATAGAAACATCAGTCTAGAGTTGGAAGGGACTTGAGTGGCCGACAGGTCTTACTATCCCCCATTTTACAGATAAGGAAACTGAGGCATAAAGAAGTTAATGGATGTCCTATTTGGTTACATAGCAAGGAAGCATCTGATGTAGGATCTGAACTCAGGTCTGCCTGACCCCAAGTCCAGTATCCTATGCACTAGATTGTTTATAGATTCATTTATCATTTTCTACCTTTTATACAAATAACTAGTATGCCTAAATCATATCATCTATTATATCACAAAGCTGTGCCATTTTTCATCTTTAAGTTTTGAGCATTTCTCTAACACAGTGCCTTACATATAATAGGCGCTTAAAAATTGTTCCTTGTTTTTGTTGTAATTGTTTTGTAACTCAGTTGATGTTTAGTCATTTAGTGGTGTCCAGCTCTACCTAATTAAGTCCATGGGGTTTTTCCTGCAAAGATAATGGAGTGGTTTGCCATTTCTTTCTCCGGTATGCTCCATTTTACACAAGGAAAGCCACCTGTTTGCCCAAGCTATCAGTCGGTCAGTCTACCAGCAGCTATTAAATGCTTCGTGTGTGCAGGCGCTGTGCTAAGCCCTGGGGACAAAGAGAAAAGCAATAGTCCCAGTTCTTACAAAACATTTGAGTAAAGCAATACCACTCTTACATGCAGAATAGAGGAAAGGTCTCCTCAGAAGGGAAGGCACTGGCTGCTGGGGGGACTCAGAAATGCCTCTTTGTGAAAGCAGAACTTGAGCGGAGTCTTAAAGGGAAGCAGGGAAATCAGTCGTCATACCAGGAGCCAGGACAGAGAAATGCTCAAGTATAAGAAGATATCAACGCAAGACAGAAGGGTTTGGAACTCGGCTCGGAGTTAAGAGAGCATACAATTAGCAAAGAGCCCTCAGAATTGAGGCAAATTCTGACTCAGCCACAAATCCAGTTACATGCTTCTCACTTGGACTGGAGCCAGTCCTGAAGCAGGTCCATTTCAGGATGGTAACAGATGAGCCACTTCAGAGAGATGTTAAGTAGGTTAATTTGGGTGGAGTACAGAGTGTGAAGCACAAGTTTAGGGAAAATCCCGACATATTTATCTCAGTTAAGGCTAGAATAAATTGCTTGCTAGATATGTATATATACACATTAATGCAAACTTTCCTATATGCATATAAGTGAACATATATGCACACAGATATATTATGTTTGCTTTTTAAGCTTCTAACCGGGAATATACGTTTTAGGCTTATGCTAAGTTTAGAGTCTAAAAATGAGCCTGCCACTAGAAAAAAATAACCAAATGGAGGACATTGTGTTCTTTCATTCTCGTGAACTGAAGATGTTCCATTAAAAGGCAAATCATTCACTTCAAAATTCTGAATAGGATCAGACTTAAATTGTTCCAGCTAGTTAAATTTAGGGTTCTGAAAAAATTCCAATACAAGAATCTTTTCTGGGCCTATAGAATTTGTATTTGATTGCAAATGAAATAAAACTTAATTCAGTTTATTCTCTTGCCAGTCATCATTAGAACAGTGTTCTAAGTCAGTCCAAAAAAAAAAAATGTCCATAGGCATATTGCAAAAGGGCCTGCCTTGGATATTTAGCTCCATTGTTTGCAGTTAAACATGGATTCCTGCTTAAAGACATATTTCCATTGATTGATAAAATGAGATAATACATGTAAAAATGCTTTCTATACTATAAAGTGCCATACCGATATAAACTATCGAAGACCTTTTTCAGGAGAAAGCATTTGTTAAAAGCCAGAAGAATATGGAATCTTAACTAAATAGCTAGAAATAATTTTAGTAGACACCAAGTCTAACACTTCCATAAACTGAAGCCTGGAAAGGTCACAAAGTAAAAAGCAGCAAATCCAGGTCCTCTCCTTCCAGCTTTGCTATCTATTAGTTCTCAGACCTCCAGCAAAACATTAAAAATTTTAAACCTCAGTTCTTTATTCTGTAAAATGAGAGCCCCTGGCTTGCCTATTTCATAAGGTTTTTGTGAAGAACAAATACTTTTTAAAGTAGTATTTTTTAAAACCCTTACCTTCTATCTTAGAATCAGTGCTGTGTACTGGTGCCAAGTCAGAAATCATTAAGGGCTAGGCAATGGAAGTTAAGTGAATTTCCCAGGGCCACACAGCTAGAGAGTATCTGAAGTCACATTTGAACCTAGGACCTCCTATCTTTGGGTCTGGCTCTCAATTCACTAAGTTACCTAGCTGCTTCCCCAAATGAGGTAGTATTTTTGACTTTGCATATATTTTATACTAACATCTATATACATATTATTTTTTATTAATAAAATATAAGCTCCTTGAGTGCAGGGATTTTTTTGGTTCTTTCATCTCCATTTGGCTTGTTGCCAGATGCATAACATATGCTTATTGAATAAATCATCAGGTATTTTATTTTTTATTTATTTTATTTTTTTCCCTTTTAAACATTATTTTATTTGGTCATTTTCAAACATTATTCATTAGGAAAAAAAGATCATTTTCTTTTCTTCCCCCCCCTCCCACCACCCCTCCCATAGCTGACAGCAATTCAACTTGGTATCACATGTGTTCTTGACTCGAACCCATTTCCCTGTTGTTGGTATTTGCATTAGAGTGTTCATTTAGAGTCTCTCCTCAGTCATATCCCCTCAACCCCTGTAGTCAAGCAGTTGCTTTTCCTCCATGTTTTTACTCCCACAGTTTGTCCTCTGCTTGTGGATAGTATTTTTTCTCCTAGATCCCTGCAGATTGTTCAGGGACATTGCATTGACACTAATGGAGAAGTCCATTACGTTCGGTTGTACCACAGTGTGTCAGTCTCTGTGTACAATGTTCTCCTGGTTCTGCTCCTCTTGCTCTGCATCACTTCCTGGAGGTCGTTCCAGTCTCCATGGAATTCCTCCACTTTATTATTCCTTTTAGCACAATAGTATTTCATCACCAACATATACCACAATTTGTTCAGCCATTCCCCAATTGAAGGGCATCCCCTCATTTTCCAATTTTTGGCTACCACAAAGAGCTCATCTATGAATATTCTTGTACAAGTCTTTTTCCTTATTATCTCTTTGGGGTACAAACCCAGCAGTGCTATGGCTGGATGAAAGGGCAGAAAGTCTTTTATCGCCCTTTGGGCATAGTTCCAAATTGCCCTCCAGAATGGTTGGATCAATTCACAACCCCACCAGCAATGAATTAGTGTCCCTAATTTGCCACATCCCCTCCAGCATTCACTACTTTCCTCTGCTGTCATATATTTAGCCAGTCTGCTAGGTGTGAAGTGATACCTCAGAGTTGTCTTGATTTGCATCTCTCTGATTATAAGAGATGTAGAACACTTTTTCATGTGCTTATTAATAGTTTTGATTTCTTCATCTGAAAACTGTCTGTTCATGTCCTTTGCCCATTTATCAATTAAAGAATGGCTTGGTTTTTTGTACAATTGATTTAGCTCTTTGTAAATTTGAGTAATTAAACCTTTGTCAGAGGTTTTTATGAAGACTGTTTCCCAATTTGTTGCTTCCCTTCTGATTTTAGTTATATTGGTTTTGTTTGTTCAAAAGCTTTTTAATTTGATGTAGTCAAAATTATTTATTTTACATTTTGTGACTCTTTCTAAGTCTTGCTTGGTTTTAAAATCTTTCCCTTCCCAAAGGTCTGACATATATACTATTCTGTGTTTGCCTAATTTACTTATAGTTTCTTTCTTTATGTTCAAGTCATTCACCCATTCTGAATTTATCTTGGTGTAGGGTGTGAGGTGTTGATCCAAACCTAATCTCTCCCACACTGTCTTCCAATTTTCCCAGCAATTTTTATCAAATAGTGGATTTTTGTCCCAAAAGCTGGGGTCTTCGGGTTTGTCGTAGACTGTCTTGCTGAGGTCATTTACCCCAAGTCTATTCCACTGATACTCCTTTCTGTCTCTTAGCCAGTACGAAATTGTTTTGATGACCACTGCTTTATAGTATAGTTTGAGATCTGGGACTGCAAGTCCTCCTTCCTTTGCATTTTTTTTTCATGATTTCCCTGGATATCCTTGATCTTTTGTTCTTCCAAATGAACTTAATTATGTTTTTTTTCCTATTCAGTAAAGAATTTTTTTGGTAGTTCAATGGGTATGGCACTAAATAAGTAAATTACTTTGGGTAGGATTGTCATTTTTATTATGTTAGCTCGGCCTACCCATAAGTAGTCAATGTTTTCCCAAATGTTTAGATCTAGTTTTAACTGTGTGGAGAGTGTTTTGTATTTGTGTTTGTATAGTGCCTGTGTTTGTCTCAGCAGATAGATTCCTAAGTATTTTATATTGTCTAGGGTGATTTTAAATGGTATTTCTCTTTTTAATTCTTGCTGCTGAAATGGGTTAGAGATATATAGAAATGCTGATGACTTATGCGGGTTTATTTTGTATCCTGCAGCTTTGCTAAAGTTGTTGATTATTTCTAGTAACTTTTTGGTTGATTCTCTAGGATTCCTTAAGTAGACCATCATATCATCTGCAAAGAGTGATAGCTTGGTCTCCTCATTGCCAATTTTAATACCTTCAATTTCTTTTTCTTCTCTAATTGCTACTGCTAGTGTTTCTAGTACAATGTTAAATAATAGAGGTGATAATGGGCATCCCTGTTTCACTCCTGATCTAATTGGGAAGGCTTCTAGTTTATCCCCATTGCAGATGACATTAGCTGATGGTTTTAGATATATGCTCTTTATTATTTTAGGAAAGGCCCTTCTATTCCTACACTTTCTAGTGTTTTCAATAGGAATGGGTGTTGTATTTTATCAAAGGCTTTTTCTACGTCTATTGAGATAATAATGTGATTTTTGTCAGTTTGCTTGTTAATATGGTCAGTTATGTGGATGGTTTTCCTAATATTGAATCATCTTTGCATTCCTGGTATGAATCCTACCTGATCGTAGTGGATAACCCTTGTGGCGAATTGGGGTCTTTTTGCTAGTATCCTATTTAAGATTTTTGCATATATATTCATTAGGGAGATTGGTCTACAGTTTTCTTTCTCTGTTTTTGACCTGCCTGGCTTTGGGATCAGTACCATGTTTGTGTTGTAAAATGAATTTGGTAGAACTCCTTGGCTTATTCTGTCAAATAGTTTGTTTAATATTGGGATTAGTTGTTCTTTGAATGTTTGATAGAATTCATTTGTGAATCCATCTGGACCTGGGGATTTTTCTTAGGGAATACTTTGATGGCTTGTTCAATTTCTTTTTCTGATATGGGGTTGTTTAGGTCATTTATTTCTTCCTCTTTTAGTCTAGGCTATTTATATTTTTGTAAGTATTCATCCATATCACCAAGATTGCCATATTTGTTGCCATATAATTGGGTATAGTAGTTTTTAATGATTGCCTTAATTTCCTCTTCATTAGAGATGAGGTCTCCTTTTTCATCTTGGATATTGTCAATTTGTTTTTTTCTTTCCTTTTTTTTTAATTAGACTGACTAGTACTTTTTCTATTTTATTTATTTTTTCAAAGTACCAGCTTCTAGTCTTATTTATTAAATCAATAGTTCTTTGACTTTCAATTTTATTAATTTCTCCTTTGAGTTTTAGGATCTCTAATTTAGTCTTCATCTGAGCATTTTTAATTTGTTCACTTTCTAATTTTTTAATTTGCCTGCCCAATTCATTGACCTCTGCCCTTCTTAATTTGTTAATATATGAACTCAAGGATATAAATTTCCCCTTAAGTACTGCTTTGGCTGCATCCCATAGGTTTTGAAAGGATGTCTCATCATTGTCATTTTCTTCAATGAAGTTATTATTTCTATGATTTGTTCTTTAACTAACTGGTTTTGGAGAATCGTATTGTTTAATTTCCAATTAATTTTTTATTTACCTCTCCATGTACCCTTACTAATTATTATTTTCATTGCATTATGATCTGAGAAAGTTGCATTTATTATTTCTGCTATTTTGCACTTGTTTGCAATGTTTTTATGCCCTAATACATTGTCAGTTTTTGTGAATGTACCATGTGCTGCTGAAAAGAAGGTGCATTCCTTTTTGTCCCTATTTATTTTTCTCCACATGTCTACTAACTCTAATTTTTCTAAGATTTCATTCACTTCTCTTACCTCTTTCTTATTTATTTTTTGGTTTGATTTATCTAGTTCATGTAGAGGAAGGTTCAGGTCTCCCACTAGTATAGTTTTTCTATCTATTTCATCCTTGAGCTCCTCTAGTTTCTCCTTTAGAAATTTGGATGCTATGCCATTTGGTATATACATGTTGAGTACAGATATTTCCTCATTGCCTATGCTGCCTTTTATCAGGCTATAATTGCCTTCCCTATCTCTTTTAACACATTTATTTTTACTTTGGCTTTGTCTGATATCATGATTGCGACTCCTGCCTTCTTTTTATCAGTTGATGCCCAATAGATTTGGCTCCACCCTCTTACTTTCACCCTATGCGTAACTACCTTCCTCATTTGTGTTTCTTGTAGACAACATACGGTAGGGTTTTGGATTCTAATCCACTCTGCTATTCGCTTGCGTTTTATGGGTGAGTTCATTCCATTCACATTCAGAGTTATGATTACTACCTGTGTATTTCCCAGCATTTTGATTTCTATTCCTGTTCCTGCCTTTTCTTCTTTCACTATTTCCTTCTACACCAATGTTTTTTTTAATCACTCCCCCTAGTTCCCAACCTTATTTTACTTCCCTTTCTACCCCCTCCCACCCATATTTTCATATTCCCACCCATATTTTCCCTGTAGTCTTTCTAAAATTAACCCCCCACCCTTTCCCTCCCTTGTACTTCTTCCCTCCCCACCAGTCCATTTGTTACCCTTCTACTCCCCTATAGGGCACAAATCTAATCTCTGCCCCAAAGGATTGGATTGTTCTTCCCTCTTTGGGTCAATTTCAAAGCACATAAGTGTTGAGTATTTCCTATCTCCGACCTCTTTACCCTTCCAGTGTATTGATGTTCTCCCCCCTCCCACCATGAGCTTCTTTGTGACATATAAATTTACCCCCATTTGTTTCTCTTCCCATTTCTTTTAGTCATAACCTCTTTTCTTTTTTAGCTCTAGTCATGTATATATATATACACATACACATGTATATGTGTTTATGCATGCATATATCTATATACCTATTTATGTCTTGTCCTTTAATCCTATACAGTTTATCACTGTTCCCTCTGAGTGTAATTCTTCTAGCTGCTCAGGTGATAGAAACAGTTTTTAAGAGTTACCAATGACCTCTTTTCTTATAGGGATACATATCATTTTAACTTATTGAGTCTCTTAAAAATTTCTTTTGTTTTGTTTTTCTTTTTTCCCTCTTTTTAAATTACTTTTTGATGATTCTCTTGAGGTTTGTGCTTGGATATCAAATTTTCTGTTCAGGTCTGGTCCTTTCTTTATGAACTCTTGGAATTCTTCTATTTTGTTGAATGACCATATTTTCCCCTGTAAGAATATAGTCAGTTTTGCTGGGTAGTTAATTCTTGGTTGTAGACCTATTTCTCTTGCTTTACAGAATATCATATTCCATGTCTTTCGGTTTTTCAGTGTGGATGCAGTCAGATCCTGTGTTATCCTCACTGTGGTTCCATGGTATCTGAATGACTTCTTCTTGGCAGCTTGTAATATCTTTTCTTTGGTCTGATAGTTCTTGAATTTGGCTAAAACATTCCTGGGTGTTGTCAGTTGGGGATTAAGTACAGGAGGTGATCTGTAGATTCTTTCAATCTCCACTTTTTACTCTTCTTCTAGGATATCGGGGCAGTTTTCTTGAATAATTTCCTGTTGTATGATGTGCAGGCTTTTTCTTTTGTCATGGTCTTATGGTAGACCAATGATTCTTAAATTGTCTCTCCTTGAATGATTTTCTAAATCCTCTGTATTGTGAATGAGATGCTTCCTCAATTTTTCATTCTTTTGGTTTTGTTTTATAGTGTCTTGCTGCCTTTTGAGGTCACTTAATTCTAGTTGTTGTATTCTGGTTCTTAAAGATTGGATTTCATCCCTGGCTTTTTGGTCATCCTTTCCCTTCTGGTTTGATTTTCTTTGGAGGTCATCTTTCATCCTCTTTACATCATCTTTCATCTCCTTTGCCTCATTTTCCAGCTGGTTGATTTTGGTTTTCAAGACACTATTTTCTGTTTCCAGATGATTTATCTTAGTTTTTAAGTTCTTTTCCCAATTGTCTTCAGCCTCTCTTTATTGTGTTTTGAATTGCATTTTGAGTTCTTTCAAAGCCTGTATCAATTTGCTGGGATTTCTGATTTTTCCTTTGCTAATCCCTCCCCCTCTGTTTTGTTTGCTCTTTGCTCATTACCTGTACAGAAGCTGTCTATTGTAATTTCTTTCTTATTTTTCTGTTGTTTGCTCATGTTTACCCCTTCTTTGCTTCCCATATTTTTCTGTGCTCTTGCTTCTCTCATTTTTTTAAATTTTGGGGCTGTCAGGCTCCCCTCTTGGGAGTTTTGTCTCTTGGAGTTTTGTCAGATCTCTAGGTACAGTCTCTGGGGGAGGAATGTTGGCTTCCCTGTCCTCTGGATGCTTTTGATCGGTTTAAGTTCAACTGGGTTGGGCTGTATGTGCTCTGAGGCCAAAGACTCCTGGAAGCCTGGAGCCAAATGGAAGGTCTCAGACGCCCAGGCTCTCTCCAATTCTCCAGCTGCTTCTCTGCTGCCTGCGTTCCATGCTCTGAGCCTGGCACAGTACAGTCTGCAAGGTACACCAGTGCTTTTGCCTGCCCAGAGGTTCCTGTCCTTGCGGGAGGCCCTGCACTCTAGGGGTGAGGGGTCCTGGCCTCACTGAGTTCTGAAGACTCCTGATGGGATTATGTTCAACTGGGTTGGTCTCGATGTGCCCGGAAGCAAAAACCTCCAGTGAGACTGGAGCCAGATGGAAGGACCCAGCCATGGGGCTGCAGGCTCTTCGGTCTCTCTCTGGCTGCTTCCTTGCCACCTGTGTTGGATGCTCTGAACTTGGCCCAGGTTACTCTCAAGCTACACCCTCCAGACCAGCACCTTTGCCCACCCAGAGGTTCCCGCTGCCCCTGGGGGCTCTGTGCTCTGGGTTGGAGGAGAGGGGCCCTGGGACCTTCCTTCTGCCTTCCCCTTAAACCCAAGTGTTCTTGGATTCCAGCTTTTGGGGGGGCATACCTTTTTAATTGAGTCTAGAAGGAGGATTTCCCCGCCTCTGTCCTGTTGTTAAGTTTGAATTTCAGTCCCCTAGAAGCATTCAGTTTGTGATGGGTAAGGAAGGGTTTTCAGAGGTCTGAACTTTTACTGCTTCTAAGCCGCCATCTTGACTATGCCCTCATCAGGTATTTGAAAGTGCTTTGTAGACCAAAAAGCATCATGCAAAAATAAAAAAAAATTTATATATAAACACATATTATTGATTGCATTTATACACATTTATGTATATACATATATATTATTGATTGCATGAGAAATGGTGATTTTTCATACAAGCTTTTGTTTTTTTCAGACATAAGACTGGTCTTCTGTGCCTATTATACTTCATTTTCTTATATTCAGGCCCACATATCTATGAAGTCATTATCTAGTTGAAAATGAGTATCCTGAAGTAGTACTTGGAATGACAACTAGTCTTATCTAAAATTTGGAAGTTAGCATTTGAGCCCTCCTCATCTCCCCTTTAAGCCCTCTTCTGTCTTGGGCTTCTCCAACCCTCTTGCTCTCCCTGGTTGTCTAGAGCCCTCCCCTCCCTCCTTGCTTCTACTCTTGGACCCTACCCAGATTGGCTTTCCCTGGAAATGCCTCAGTTGCATCTCCATCTCCCAGTCTCCCAATTAAAACCTTTCTTTTCTCCGCCTTAGTCCCTCTAAGGGAGTTGTCACATCAGAAAGTAAGCTGATAAACTAATCCCTGTGAAGCTGTTAATGGCTGATAACAGTTTAAACTGTTACTAACCCGGATGGTCTTATGCACTTATTTACACTTTAAGCATGTATTTGCTTGGAAAGAAAGGAAAAGGATCCTAAGAGAGAGGCTCCTCTTTCCTTTACTTGGGCCTTGAAAATTGGGAGTGAAGCAGAGGTTCCTTCCTGAGCCCTGCTTGATTTTAGTTGGCTCCCTCTAACCTCATGATCGTTTTAATCCACAAAGGTAAGGTCTAGAATTTAGGGGAACCTCTTCCTGTCCTTTCTACTGGACCATAATTCAACTCCATTCAATTAATATTAAGTCCCTACTGTTGCAAGACAATGAGCTAGGCACTAAGACCCAAAAGTCTCAAAAGTCACAATAGTCTCTGCCCCCAAGGAGTTTACATCCTTTGTTTTCCAAGAGGACCCATGACACCATGGGGTGACATCTTGACTTGCATATGAATTGGATTTAAGTAAGGCAGAGTTGGGCAAAGTTGTCAGCTTAACTCTCTTTTCCAGCGTCATCAAAGTCCAGCTACAAGACAAAAGTCGGAATGATTGATGAAGTGTATGACCTTGGCATCTTTGGTGTCTGACCAGAACCTTCACAGTGCCTGCTTTCATCGTCATGCAGTCTAAGGATATATTAACAAGGCAATAAATAACATAATGCTGCATGTAAGCACTTTAATAATTACTATAGTTAATATTTTTATAATTCTTACAATATGCTAGGCACTGTGGTAATGCTTTTGTGAGTTTCAAAATGTAGTGGCCTGGGAAACTGCATTCCCCAGTGTGCCCCAGGGATCCCTCCTTCCTACTTCCTAGTGTGGGATTAGTCTTAAATGGCCCAATCCCATGCTGGGGGAGGGACTATGCCCCTATTTCCTGACTTGAGATTGGTTCTGAATGGACCAATACCATGCTAGGGGAGACCACACCCCCCTGCTTCTGGGCAAAGGATTGGTCCAAACAAGGACCAATCTTGCTCTTTTATGAATGAGGGTGGTGAATGGGGATAGGAGTAGTGAAAGTGGTGAGTTAATTTCAGCCAGGGGAAAATTCCGATTGTCTTTTCTTTAATAAAGCTTTAAAAAAGGATCACTGGACAGGGTTTTCCTTTTAGCACTTTCCACACTTTATAGTCGTCTCATTCAGTCCTCACAACAACTTAAAAGTAGGTGCTATTATCTTTTATACCTTATAGATGAGGAAACTGAGGTAAATAAAGGCTACATGACCTTCTCCAGATCTCACAGTGAATAAGTTTTTGAGACTGGATTTGAACTCAGGTTGCCTAACTCCAAGTCTCTCTACTCTGCCTCCGAGCTGCTTTAGAGACCACCACAAAACAACATGAAGTACAAAGTGAAGGTTGTTACCAATCTGGAAAGCTTTCTGAAGGAAGTAGTAACCTAAGGGTTACTACTCAACAAGCTAGGAGAGGGAAGTTTTCCAGACTGGAGGAACAATATGACCCAAGGCATTCAGATGTTGAAGACAATGATCCATGTCTGGTGGGTGCAGAGAAAAGTCTTTGGCTAGAATGTAGAATGAATGGAGGGGATTCATATACGAACAGGGATGAAAAGCAGATTGCTATAATTCTGTGGAAGTTTCTTTGTACAAAACGATCATGCCAAACATTACAGGGGTCTACATTAACAGTCAATCAACAAGCATTTTCTGAATGTCTAACCTAGTATAGATTACAGGAGATATGAAGGCAAAAAAGAAATATTCTTTGCCTTCAAGTAACTTGTAGTCTAAAAAAATTTACAACTAATAGACATGAGTATTCAAACATGCACTGTTGTTTAGTCATTTTCAGTGCTGTCTGACCCTTCATATCCCTGTTTGGGGTTGTCTCAGCAAAGATACTAGAGAGGTTTGTATTCCTTTCTCTAGCTCATTTCAAAGATGAGAAAACTGAGGCAAACAGGATTCAATTATTTGCCCCAGGTCACACAGCATGTAATGTGCTCTCATTTGGGGGCATGAAAAAAGGCTGTGAGTATAAGGTTTCATGTGGGTAGAGAGTGAGTCCTGAAGCCAGCTGGGGATTTCTAGCCATGAGGAATAGCCTATTTAGAAAGGACAAAAGGAGCAATGAAAGCCTAGTTTTGTTGAATCCAAGAGTGTATGAAGAGGAGGAATGTGATGGCAAGCCTAGAATGGTAGATCAGAGAGGTTGAGAAGGGCTTTAAAAGCCAAATAGAGAAGTTTGAATTGATTCTAGAAATAAGGGGCAACCACTAGGGTTTACTGGACAGAAGAATGAGGTGGTGAGACCTATGCTTTAGCAATATCAGTGAAGTTGAATGAAGGATGGGTTGGAGAGAGTAGAAACTAGAAGTAAGGTGACCAATGGAAAGAGTTCAGTTGAGAAATGAATACTACACTTTGTGAATGATTTCAGAGGGAGTTTAAGTGAGTCCCAATATTCTGAACGCTAAATTCATTGTTCTATACAGCTCTGCAAACTGCCTTGAATCCATCCTTCCTTCAAGGGGAGTACAGTCTAGGTGATAAGAGCCACCAGATTGCACAGGGTAAATATTCCATAAGAAACAAATAAAAAGTGCTCTAGGAATTCAGAGGAGGTAAAAATTATGATGGGCCAGGGTAGTCTGAAAATGGTCTCTGCTTTGGGATGGGGGCAAATAAAAATATATATAACAGACCTAAAAAACGAAGAGGATAGCTTGGTTTCTCTGGACAGCACTTAGATTCATACCATCCATCTATATATACCCTTATCCACCCACCTCCTCCTTTGCTCTCTTGGCATAAACCAAACCTACTTTCGGTTTCAAGATTAAAAACAGAAACCAAGACAAAAATCAGAATGAAAAATATTCTCAACGTAATTATCCCATCTTGTTCCCTGCCTCCATTCTACAGAAAGAAACTTTCAGCTTGTAGCTCCCACTATTTTATTCTTCACCTAAGACCATTCTACTTGCGTGCTTTCCCCACTCCAGTTACTGAATGGGGAAGAGAAAAGGAAGGAGAAGATGAATAATATTGAAAGAAAAAAGTTTGGGATTCTCTTTGAAGTCAAGGAATCAACTGTTTGGGATCCAATTTTCTGTTTTGTTTATTTGAAACAAATAGCAAAGGAAACCAATAACTTGTATCAAAGGGATGGCACAAGCGTGTAAATACAAATAGCTTAGTCTGCAATGGAGGAAGAGATGATAGCATTCATGGTTGAACACATTGTGTTTAAAATTACATACAGACTTCCCTCCTAAGCCCTGTTTTCACTCACTCATAACTTTCTGAAAAATTATCATCTTTGTGGCCTGAAAATTTCCATGCTTGGGCTCATCCCAAAGGTAAAGTTTTGAGAAGTTTGAGCAAAATCTGTCCAGCTGCCTCTGAGTTATGCATGAGTAAAGGGAAAAAAATCACTTTTCTTTAACAACAATTAAAGATGTTTACTTTTTGCATATGTATAACTCTAACCCAGTTGAACTATAAAGCTGAAACTTTCCATGTGTCTAATCCTCAATGAAAATGAATCCTTGGGATAATTTTGACCTTTTTTTAAAAGATAATGAACTTAGAAAGGAACAAAAATTATTTTGAGAATGTGGTATTGATGAAAGTTACATGATATTTGCCAACATGAATTAAAACAAAAACCTTAACCTATGATGTCCTCTTCCTCCTCCATTCTATTTTCCTTCATCATAAAAACATCAACTGGGACATGAAAAAGGGTTATGTTGATCAGTTGGAAGAAAAAAGTTTTATTGATTGCTTTTTATAGATATTCCTATCATTTCCCAGCATTACTTCCTCACACACAATAGAGATACAGATAAAGAAAATATGCTGGCATATTGAACTTATGTGATAACATGTATTTCATTCCATACATGAAGTTGACTTTCTCCCTTCAAAAAGAAAGAAATTAATAATAGCTGGCATTTCAATAGTGCTTTAAAGTTTTGAAAATACTTTAAATATATCATCTCATTTGATGTTCACAACAGCCCTGGGAGGTAGAGGCAATTTGTATCCTGATTTCATAGAGGAGGGAAATGAAGGACAGAGATGTATTCAGCTAAAAAGTGTCTGAGACGGGATTCGTCCAAGTCAGATCTTTTTGACTTCTAGTTTGGCCCTTTGAGCACTGAGTCATCCAGCTGATGATGTGTCATCAGTCTTCTGGAGTAATGGGGCAATGAAATGATCCGAGTTCTGATGTTTTAAAGATAGTTTTCCCCTATATTACCATGACAGCACAAATTATCTTCTTGGTTCTCATTTTGCTCTACATCAGCATGTGAAAATCTTCCCAGACTTCTCACAATCTTTCATTTGTTCCACTGTAGAAATATTATATCACATTCATATGTCATGATTTGTTTAGCTATTTCTCAATTAATGGGCATTCGCTTTCCCCTAAGTCTTATTATCAGACACACAAAAAGGAGGCAGTGGATAGAGCACTCATCTTCATGAATTCAAATCTGGTCACAGACACTTCCTAGCTGTGTTGGCCTCAGTTCCTCATCTGTAAAATGAGTTGAAGAAAGAAATAGCAAACCTCTCTAGTATCTTTGCCCAGCCCTAAATGAAGTCACAAAGAGTGAGACATGACTGAAATGAATAAACAATAGCACAACATAAATATTTTGTGATGTATTATGCTTTTCTATCTTCCTTTGTTTATTTTGAGTAAATACCTAGCAGGAGTATTTCTGATTCAGAAGGTAGAAATGGCTTAGTCATATGACAAACATTGCTCCAAATTGATCACTAGAATATTTGAACCAATTCAGAGTTCCAACACATGTTAGTGTCCATGAGTGTTTCTACTTTTCCACAATCATCCCAATATACTTTCTATCTTGTATCATCTCTGCCCATGTTTTTGGTGGGAGTTGAAATCCTCCAGAGTAGTTTACATAATAGTTGGTATTTATATTGTACATTATGGGTTGCAAAGTTCTGTACAAATAATATCTCATTATATCCTCACAAAAACCCTGAAAGGTAAGGGCTATTACTTTCTCCATTTAATAGATTAGAAAACTGAGGCAGATAAAGTTTGAGTGACTTGCCTATAGTCACACAGCTACTAAATATTTCAGTCTGAACTTGAACTCAGGTCTGTTTATATTAAAAAATGGTGAGTCTGGCCATAAAATTTTAATGATTTATTAATAGAAAGGGAAGGGTGAGAGATGAGAAAGGAAAAAGATCATTCTTTAAGGAAAACTACCCTGATTTAGCATCTCCATTTAGCTAGCAGCAGAGCAAGCCACTAGACTCTCCAAAGATGGAAATAGAGAGAATGATTTCCTTCCCGAGTTCCCCTTTTGTGTTCAACTCACTCCTCCCTCCAGCATCAATGTTCAGGTGATGCCAGGGACCTTGGGGACAGCAGGCAGTTGTGGGTGTTCTGGGGGGTGGGTGGAGTTATTTTTTCTTACACAGGTCTTTCAGACCTCAGCTCTGGATATCTATTCCCTATAGCAGTTCCTCTCTTTTTAAAAACCTAGAAATCTTTTATTATCAGCAATTTGGCACAATAAACCATTTGGTCATTGATTTTGTCTTCTGGAAATTCTTGATGTCATTTGAGAAGTCCATGTACTGAATGCAAGATCATCCAAGTGAAGCCTGGGTGTTCAATTTTTATATTGGTGATCAAATCTTGAACTGATGCTAAAGAAATAACAAAACCCCAAAGAAGGCCTTCCATACATTGAACAAATCCTCTATGGAATATTTTTTAAAATTTTATTTAGTCAATTTAGAAGATTATTACTTGGTTACAAGAATCATATTCGTTCCCTCCCTCCCCTACCCCTACCCCTTCTCTTAGTTGATGTGCAATTCCACTGGGTATTACATATCTCCTTGATCAGAAACTATATACATGTTGTTGATGTTTGCAATAGGAGGAACATTTAGAGTCTACATCCCCAGTCATATCCCCTAGACCCATGTAATCAAGCAGTAGTTTTTCTTCTGTTTCTACTCCCACAGTTCTTCCTCTGAATGTGGATAGTGTTCTTTCTTGTAGATCCCACAAGGTTATTTAGGATCACTGCATTGCCACTAATGGAGATGTCCACTACATTCCATTGTACCACAGTGTATCAGTCTCTGTGTACAATGTTTTCCTGGATCTGCTCCTTTCACCCTGCATCAATTCCTGGAGGTTGTTCCAGTTCCCTCCACTTTATTATTCCTTTGAGCACAATAGTATTCCATCACCAACATATACCACAATTTGTTCAGCCATTCCCCAATTGAAGGGCATCCCCTCATTTTCCAATTTTTGGCCACCACAAAGAGCTCATCTATGAATATTCTTGTAAATATTATTATTTACAAGATTTTTATCTCTTTGGGGTACAAACCCAGCAGTGCTATGGCTGGGTCAAAGGGCAGACAGTCTTGTAATGCCCTTTGGGCATAGTTCCAAATTGCCCTCCAGAATGGTTGGATCAATTCACAACCCCACCAGCAATGAATTAATGTCCTGACTTTGTCACATCCCCTCCAGCATTCATTACTTTCCATTGCTGTCAAGTTAGCCAATCTGCTAGGTGTGAGGTGATACATCAGAGTTGTTTTGATTTGCATCTCTCTGATTATAAGAGATTTAGAACACTTTTTCCTGTGCTTATTAATAGTTTTGATTTCTTTAACTGAAAATTGCCTATTCATGCCCCTTGCCCATTTATCAATTGGAGAATGGCTTGATTTTTTTTTGAACAATTGGTTTATCTTTTTATAAATTTGAGTAATTAGACCTTTGTCAAAGGTTTTTGTTATGAAGATTGTTTCCCAATTTGTTGCTTCCCTTCTAATTTTGGTAGCATTGGTTTTGTTTGTACAAAAACTTTTTAACTTGATGTAATCAAAATTATTTATTTTACTTTTTGTGATTTTTTTTCTAGCTCTTACTTGGTTTTAAAATTTTTCCTTTCCCAAAGATCTGACATGTATATTATTGTATTCAACTAATTTACTTATACTTTCCTTCTTTATGTTCAAGTCATTCACCCATTCTGAGTTTATCTTGGTGTAGGGTGTGAGATATTGATCTAAGCCTAATCTCTCCCATAATATCTTCCAATTTTCCTGTGAATCTTTATCAAGCAGTGGATTTTGGTCCCCAAAGCTGGGATCTTTGGGCTTATCAGAGACTGTCTTGCTGAGGTCACTTACCCCAAGTCTGTTATACTAATCCTCCTTTCTGTCTCTTAGCCAGTACCAAATTGTTTTGATGACCACTGAGATTTACAGTATGGTTTGAGATATGGGACTGCAAGGCCACCATCCTTCACATTTTTTTTTCATGATTTCCCTGGATATTCTTGATCTTTTGTTCTTCAAATGAACTTTGTTATGTTTTTTTTCTCTAATTCAGTAAAAACATTTTTTTGGTAGTTCAATGGGTATGGCACTAAATAAGTAAATTAATTTGGGTAGGATTGTCATTTTTATTATGTTAGCTCGTCCTACCCATAAGTAGTCAATGTTTTTCCAATTGTTTAGATCTAGTTTTAATTGTGTGGAGAGTGTTTTGTAGTTGTGTTCATATAGTTCCTGTGTTTGTCTTGGCAGATAGATACCTAAGTTTTTATATTGTCTAGGATGATTCGAAATGGAATTTTTCTTTCTAATTCTTGCTGCTGAGATGTCTTGGACTTATATAGAAATGCTGATGACTTATGTGGGTTTATTTTGTATCCTGCAACTTTGCTAAAGTTGTTGATTATTTCTACTAGCTTTTTAGTTAATTCTCTAGGATTCTTTAAGTAAACCATCATATCATCTGCAAAGAGTGACAGCTTGGTCTCCTCATTGCCTATTTTAATACCTTCAATTTCTTTTTCTTCTCTAATTGCTACTGCTAGTGTTTCTAGTACAAGGTTAAATAATAGAGGTGATAATGGGCATCCCTGTTTCACTCCTGATCTTATTGGAAAGGCTTCTAGTTTATCCCCATTGCAGATGATGTTTGCTGATGGTTTTAGATATATACTGTTTATTATTTTTAGGAAATGCCTTTCTATTCCTATTCTTTCCAGTGTTTTCAAAAGGAATGAGTGTTATATTTTTTCAAAGGCTTTTTCTGCATCTATTGAGATAATCATGTGATTTTTGTTGGTTTGCTTGTCAACATGGTCAATTATGCGAATGGTTTTCCTAATATTGATCCATCCTTGCATTCCACCTGATCCTAATGAATAAACCTTGTGATCACTTGATGAAGTCTTTTTGCTAGTATTCTATTGAAATTTTTTGCATCTATGTTCATTAAGGAGATTGGTCTATAGTTTTCTTTTTCTGTTTTTGACCTGCCTGACTTTTGAATCAGTACCATATTTGTGTTATATAAGGAATTTGGTGGAACTCTCTCTTTGATTATTATGTCAAATAGTTTGTATAGTATTGGTATTAGTTGTTCTTTGAATGTTTGATAGAATTTATTTGTGAATCCATCAGACCCTAGGGATTTTTTCTTAGGGAGTTGTTCATTTGTTGTTCAATGACTTGTTCAATTGCTTTTTTCTGATACGTGAATATTTAAGAATTCCATTTCTTCATCTGTTAATCCAGGCAATTTATATTTTTGTAAATATTCATCTATATCACCAACATTGTCATATTTATTGCCATATAATTGGGCAAAATAGTTTTTAATGATCACCTTAATTTCCTTTTCATTAGAGGTGAGGTCTCCCTTTTCATCTATGATACTGTTAATTTGGTTTTCTTCTTTCCTTTTTATATTAGATTGACCAGTACTTTGTCTATTTTGTTTTTTTTTTCAAAATACCAGCTTCTAGTCATTTATTAATTCAATAGTTCTTTCACTTTTATTTTTATTAATTTCTCCCTTAATTTTTAGGATCTCTAAATTAGTTTTCATCTGGGTATTTTTAATTTGTTCTCTTTCAAGTTTTTTGATTTGCATGTCCAATTTGTTGACCTCTGACCTCCCTAATTTTTAATATATGAACTCAAGGATGTAAATTTCCCCCTGAGTACTGCTTTGGTTGCATCCCATAGGTTATGAAAGGATGTCTTATTATTGTCATTTTCTTCATTGAAATTACTGTTTCTATGATTTGTTCTCTAACTGATTTTGTAGAATCATATTATTTGATTTTCAATTAATTTTTTATTTTGCTCTCCATGTACCCTTACTGATTATTTTTATTGCATTATGATCTGAGAAGTTTGCATTTATTATTTCTTCTTTTCTGCATTTGTTTGCCATGCTTTAATGCCCTAGTACATGGTTGATCTTTGTGAATGTATCATGTGCTACTGAAAAGAAGGTATATTCCTTTTTGTCACTATTTATTTTTCTCCATATATCTATTAACTCTAATTTTTCTAAGATTTTATTCACATATCTTACCTCTTTCTTATTTTTTATTTAATTTATTTAAATTTGATAGTGGTAAGTTCAGGTCTCTCACTAGTATACTTTTACTATCTATTTCCTCCTTCAACTCCACTAGTTTCTCCTTTAGAAATTAGGATGTTATACCATTTGGTGCATACATTATGATTACTGATATTTCCTCATTGTCTATACTGCCTTTTATCAGGATGTAGTTACCTTCCCTATCCCTTTTAATCAGATCTATTTTTACTTTGGCATTGTCAGATATCATGATTGTAACTCCTACCTTCCTTCTCTCAGTTGAGGTCCAATAGGTTTTGCTCCAACCTTTAATTCTAACCTTGTGAGTGTTTTAACCTGCCTCATGTGTTTTTCTTATAGACAACATATGGTAAAATTTTGGTTTCTAATCCACTCTGCTATTTGTTTTCATTTTGGGGGTGTGTTCATCCTGTTCACATTCAAAGTTATGATTGCCATTTGTGTATTCCCCAGCATTTTAATATCCTCTCCTAGTTCTGTCCTTTCTTATTTCGCTATATATCCTTTTAAACCAGTGGTTTGCTTTTAATCGGTCTCATGAATCCCCACCCTTAATATGCTTCCCCTTTTCCCCCTCTCCCTTTTTGTTCCCTTCTTATTTTTTAGGGTATATTAAGTTTTCCCCTCTTTCCCTCCCTTTTTGTACTCTCCGCCTCCCTACCCCCCTTAGTTTTCCCTTCTCATTTTCCCTGTAGGGTAAAATAGAATTCAATACCCCAATGGATCTAGATACTCTTCCCTCTCAGAATCGATTTCACTGAGAGTAAGGTTTAATTATTATCTATTAGCACACTCTTCCTCTCCTTTTTTTAAGAGTATTCTTCCCCTCCCCTTCCCATGTGTCTCTTTGTGTGATAAAGATTATGCTATTTATCTTATTTCTTCAAGTATCTCTTGGCACCATCTTCGAGTCCCCCCTCCCTTTTTCTTTTTTTGCATATCATCTTTTACCATTTATTACCCCAATCTCTTCCTGTGAATGATTCTTCTGATTACTATAATAGTGAATACAATTTTTGAGAGTTACAAATAACATTTCCCCCATATAGTAATATAAACAATTTGATCTTATTGAAGCCCTTAAAGAAGAAAGTTTGAATAAAGAAAATTTCCCCCTTTTCCCTCTCTCTTATTTACCTTTTCATGTTTCTCTTGATCTTTGTGTTTGGATATCAAACTTTCCACTTAGTTCTGGTCTTTTCTTTACCAATACATGGAAATATTCTATTTGTTGAATGCTTATACTTTCTCCTGGAAGTATATAGTCAGTTTTGATGGCAGGTGACCCTTGGTTGAAGACCCAATTCTCTTGCCTTTTTGATTATCATATTCCAAGTCTTGAGGTCCTTTAGTGTGGAAGCTACTAGATCTTGGGTAATCCTAATTTGGTGCTCTTTGATATCTGAATTGACTCTTTTTGACTTGTAAAATTTTATGCTTAGCTTGGAAGCTCTTGAATTTGGTAATTACATTACTGGGAGTTGTCTTTTGAGGATTTAATATAGAGCATATTCTATGAACCCATTCAGTGTCTATGTTGCCCCTTTGGTTCAAGAACATCAGGGCAGTTTTCTTGGATAATTTCCTGTAGTATGATGTCAAGATTTCTGTTTATTTCTGGGTTTTCAGGTAGACCAATGATTCTCAAATTGACTCTTCGTTATTGGTTTTCTTGATCCATCATCTTGCAGATGACATATTTTATGTTTTCTTCTTTTTTGTCAATCTTTTGACTTTACTTTATTAATTCTTGCTGTTTTGCAAGATCATTGGCTTCCAATTGCCCGATTCTGGTTTTTAAGGACTAGTTTTCTGCTATAATCTTTTGATTTTTCCTTTTGGTTTGGTCTATGCTGCTTTTTGTGACTTTCAGCTGTTTCTCCATTTGGGAGTTCTTGTCTTCTAAAATGTTATTTTCTTTTTTTAACTATCTTCCATTTTTCTTGCCAGAAGGCTTTCATCTTTTTTTATGAGCTCCAATTTAAATTCTTCAAGAGCTTGTGGCCAATTTCCATTTTTTGAAAGGTTTTGGTGCATTTATTTGTATTTCCTCTTCTATTTCCTCTGTAGCCTGAGTTTTTCCTGAGTAAAAATTATCCAGGGTCAATGCCTTCTTGTTTTTCTTGGTGTTGGGAAGTTGTTCCTGGGCATTGTTTGCCATCACTATGGTGGTTTTTCCTTCCCTTTCCAGTCAGAAATGTGAGTAAGGATGACAAGCTCTCTGTGTATAGAGCTAAGGAGCAAGGATTTTGCATGAGGCTCTTGAATCTCTGCAGCTTCTACTGTTTGCTTCCCTTCCATGTGCTATCTCTCCACAGGTGCCCATGGTCTGCGCCCTGCAGCCTGCTGGGGTTTCAAGTCTAGCTGCTCTCAGGGGTAGGTCTTTGGTGAGCTTATTCAGCTGCCAAGGACCTAGAGGTGCCCCTCATTCACTCTAGAGGTGCCTCTTGCTCACTCACTGATTCTAGCATGTTCTGGCTCTGACTCTAGCTCTGTAGGTGGGGTGGGGAGGGTTAGATCAGTTCATGTTTTGGAGCTTTTTCACCCCCTTATAGTGTGGAAATGCCCAAATCCCATATACCTTCAATGCTGAGCCCTACTGTAGAGTCCCTTCTTTCATAGGAATTTCGTTTTTTTGGTCTTTTGAGGTAGTTTATATCAGTAGGTTCTGAGGAGAGGAAGAGTCCTGCATCTAGACTGCAGCCATGTTTACCTGGAAATCTGGACCTCTATGGAATATTTTTGGAAGATTATAGACAAGAATTTCATGGAAGAGTAACTGTGGAATGATGACTCACACCAATAGAATAAGCACACACTATTGTACAATTACAGTTCCACTGAAATATCACATCAATATAGAAAAAGTACACACTACAAAGGGCAAAATGGGCAATCTTGGTACTTTGTTTTGTAAAGTTCTTTCTCAAGGTGACAACATAAAGAACAGTCTTATTTGTGCCATCTACATTAGTTTTTCTGAGAATCATTCCTCAATTCCTTCAACAGTTATTGACCATCTATTGCATATAATACACGATTTGGGTTTATAAATGATAGAGGGCATGTATCATATCTTTGTTTATGTGTCTAGCATAATCCATTTTTTATTGATGACTATATCAGTAGATTTCCTTACCGTGGGAAATTCTGAGTGTGGGAATTATCTCAACTAAATTATAACAGCCCAGATTATAACTTAAAATAAGGCTTAGACAGCCACTGAGACTAGGAGAAGGCAGTTGACTTGTCCATGCTCATGTAGATATGAGTGTCAAATGCAGGATTTAAATCTATTTGAAACCTCATTTAGGAATTTTTCTACTAGTTAAATCATAGGTCCAGTCTTCTTTTATGAAGATTTCTAAAGCAAAAATCTGTTCTCAAAAAGGTCACCATCTAATAGCATTCAAATGCATGATGGTAAGTCCAAAAATTATATAAGGAAGACATATTTGCCTTGTTCTAAAACTTTAATATGGGGTATATAGAGTATCCAGAGAGGATTAGCACCCTTTGTGCGAGGGCCAGTGTTCTCTGCCCCATGGTGCCATTTAATACTGACTGTGGATGATTACTACCTCTAGCATGAGGGTTTGCTGAGCCCTTTTCAGAGCTACTCGTCTTTCTTTGGTGTCCATCTGTCACCCAACTCTCACCTGTGGCTCCAAGAAGCTGTAGCATACATGGTGGCCATATTTTGGTAAAACCTTCTCAGCAGATGAGCTCAACCAGGTTGAGGGTAAACTGACACGTTTCAAACCCATTGGTGAGTTAGGAGGATGACTATCCCAAGCATTTGAAGATTTCCCCCCAGCAGAATGAGCAGATGAGAACAATTTGTTCCAACAACCATGAAGGTAGCTGAAAACAGGCACTGTAGAACACCTAGAGCTTGGTCAGACACTGAGGGTGCCAAGGTCATCCACTCCAGTTGTCGTGAATTATTTCTTGCCATTGGTCTTCAGTGACTTTGGAAGAGAGAGTAAAACTTATAACTTTGTGCTACTCAGCCTCACTTAATTTTAATTTTGGCACAAGTTGAGATATCACGCCATCAGATCATTGGTCCTCTTAGAAAATGAAGGACAAAAAAAATTTAAAAATAATTTTAATATTGAGCAATACTTAGACAACAGCAATCTATTCCCCTCTTCTTGCTTCCAACTTCCTTATTGTTTTTAAATTTTGTTGATGGAATTTCTAATGAAAGGTGGGAAGTTAGAAACTTTTGCTAGTACCCTTACTTGAATTGATTTAGGATCACATGAGAAAACTAATTTGGGGGTAGTCCAATGTCCCAGGAGTACCAGGGACAGCAAACTATAAGGGAATGTTCTGCAGTTTCCTGACATTCTCTTTCTAGGTTTCATATGGTATTAGGAGATGGAGAGATGGTGCTTTTCTTTAGGACTCCAACCAACTCCATTTTCAACAATCCTCTTTCCAGAACTACATATCCCTGAAACAAGCTCATAGACTGGAGTTAACCAAAATGAATTTGTGTGAAATATTTGTGGTTTCTGACTCTTTTCTTCCCCCCTTTCCTACAGTAACATTAAAACTAAAAATTAAAACAAAAGGCAGTGTGAAAATTACACACTGAAAAGCACACAATGTTTGGGAAATGCCCAAGTTTAAAGCTCTAGGGCACTACACTGTTAACTTCCTCCCTCGCTATTGTAAATATTTTTCATCGCTCAGGATGGGCTCTTGCCTGTGAAACTCTGAAAGACAGGGACTGAACTGAGACCCTTAACCTTTTGTATCTGCTAATCTGTACATTTCAACTACTTAGCATGGGAGTGACTCAATGTCTGCATTTGGAAAGCAAGAGCCAGCATGGGGGCTGCAGCTCTCTTGAATTTGGAAACCTAAGTGAAGGGCCCCAGCAGGACACCTGAGCAAACATCACCTGCCCTTGTCATTCATGTTGCCTTTCCCACCAACTCAATTTCAGAGCAGATACCAAAAGAGCCCCATGAAATCATTGCCAGCATGCTCTCCTCAAAGACGGGTACAGAATAGGCTGCCCTGAAATCCAAAGTGACCCTAGAATTTTGTTACAGAAATAAGTTCAAGTCATTTTCATACTTCTCTACAGAGCTACATTTTATTATGAGCTGTTATGAACAGAAAGCAACTGGGCACAATAGAGATCTACTTCTAACAGAGCCAAGCTGAGGTCAAAGAGCACAAAAGTCCATAGCAAACTTTAAAATTGTCCATATTGCTCCTAAGTTGGTCTACATATTTACCTATGAGGGCTTTCATTCCATCCTTTCATTCTACTATGAAAAGATCACCACTTCACAATTCTACCATTTTTCAGATGAAACTTCTTCTTTTCTTGCTCTTGCTCTCGCTCTCACTCTCACGCTCTCTCTCGCCCCTCCAGGATGTGGTCACCTTTAATAAGTCATTTATCACAGGTAAAACAATTGACAACAATACTTTTAAAAGGTTTCTTCCAGCTCCAGATTCTGTGATCCCTCTGATTGCATTCCAATGACTTTCATGGTTTCCAGCATTGCAGAAAAACACATTTTCTTTCCTCCTCTTCCCTTCCTCTCTCCCCATATCTTCTTACCTGATTTTCCCCTTTCTCCTCTTACCTCATGATTTTTCTGTAGACTTTAATTCTGTTGAGACCTGAGTTGCTTAATAGCCTGGGAAAAGAGCTCCCTCATGTAAAAGAACACTGAACTTGACATTAATGGAACATGATTTCAAATCCCAGTTCCACCACTGTAAATATGCTGCGTGTATACTTATACACACAATACACTGTATATATGAAATGTATATATACAGACTGTGTATATACATAATTATATATATTATATGCTTATCACATACACATAGAATATCTATATACTGACTATGAAATCCTATGCAGATTACTTAACTGGAGAAATAACTTCAGTTCTTATGATGGTTCTTGTGAGATTCTGAAAGATGGATTATATTGAGAACTTTAACCCCTATTCCTCAGTTTCCTCATCTAAAAATTAAATTCTTGGATTAAATGACCTTTTATAGTTCTCTTTAGTATTAGTTCCACAGTTCTATGATCCTGTCAGAAAGGTAACATATATATTCTAACTTTGGAGCTTTAGCACCCAATAGGGTTTAATAAATGCTTGTTGATGGATTAGAATGCTTTTTCCATTTATTGGCGCCATATTTCAAGAAAGATATTGCCATGGCACAATACATTTGGAAGGCAGGAGCAAGGCCAACATATAGAGCAGGCATTATCTATTTCCATGTATGAAAGAACTTCCTAACAATTAGAAATGCTCAAAAATGGAATAGGCTTCTTTGGAAGGTAATGCGATATCAGTCTCTGGAAGCAATCAAATACCTTTGGCCTGAGCACTTCCTAGAGACACCATAGAAGGGACTCAACTTCCAAGTAAAGAGTTGGAAAAGATAGCCTCTTAAGTCCTTCAAAACACTGGGTTTCAATGATTTTATGACCCAGAAATGCTACTTTTTGGCAGATTGACACAGGATATAGTAGGAAAAACACTGGTTCTGGCATCAGAAAAGCCGAGTTCAAATCTTGCCTCTGAAACTTCCTAGGTGACCTTACCTTGGTCAAATCACTTTCTTGGGTGTCATTTCCTCAGTTGTTTCATCTGTAAAATAAGGAGGTTGGTCTCTAAAGTCCTTTCTACTTCTAGATCTATAAGCCTTTACTATGTGCTAAATTTACACGTTTGCACTGTGCTAACTGCTGGAGAATTAAATAGAAAAGTAAGAGAGTCATTGCTCTCAAGGAGTCTCAAAGGGAAGACAGCTCACGTTGAAGCTTTCAGCAGCCAATCCCATAGAAAAGCTCCATGGTCTGTTGGGTACAACAGCCAAGGAAATGGTAATGCATCTTCCTCATTGTTATTTCCCCTAATAAAAATCATATCAGTTTCTGAGGTTGAACCGATGAATAGCGCCAAGGACTTAGACAGTAGCTGCGGCTGTCCACTTGCAGAAGCAGGTGCCAAGCTACGTTTCCATGGAGAGAGATCTTTCCAGGATGGTGGCTGTGTGAGCTGTACATTCGGCCTGGGGAATACTAGCATTCCCTTGGCTCTTGGACTGCCTATCTGCCAGTAGTAGTTGGTCAGCGGTGGCTAGGATGGTGAGGAAGGGGTGGGGGTGGGGGGTGCTTCTCCAACAGTGATTTCTCTTTTTAAAGACGCCTGTGAGGCATGAACTAAGATCCGGACTTTCTACTTCAGAAGGACCCTCGGGACTCCAACTGCATTCCAAAGGGGGCATTTGATGCTGTTAAATAAAGCCAGTAAAAGTAGGTGGTACTCTTCTGTATACAATTACAGCATGCCCGAAGGGAACTGCTCTGAAAGTGATTACCCTGGTAGTGAGTAATAGCTGTGTTGGTACTTGGTTGTGGGATGGTTACTTTTATTTAATCTCTTCTCATGAGTAAACACAAAGCCACAAGTGTACATCTATTGTACTTTAATTTTTGGCAGAAAGCAATTGAAATTTCTCTACAAGGGGGGAAATGGTCTCCTCCCTCTTTGCCTCTTGAGTTCCATTCCTCACCTAAAGCAGGATCAAGCCAGCTCTCCTCCCGAAGGGGAGGGAGGTGGGAGACTTCCTCAGCAGGTCCTGTGCTGTATATTGTCTCCATATGCCATAAGGGAAGCCTTTTCTTGAAGTCAAGTGATAAAGTTGCACTGTTTCCAATGGCAAGCTTCCAACCCCACGATGCACAGACTGGCAGCTTTGTCAGAGCCCTCCTCCTCAACTGGGTCATCAAGTACAGTGGGCCAGCTGGAAAGAGTTTTCTCACTGTTGGGTCCTGAGACTGTGGTTAGTCTCAAAATGCCTGTGAATGTGACTAAGAAATGTTTGCATTTTAGTCACAATAGCTAACAAATTATACTCAGCTCTTCGGATCAGGGACCAAAAGGGAGCCTGACCCGATTATCAAAAGTCTAACCCAGATGGTGAGGAGTGCCAGTTTAATGAGAGTCTCTCAGTCATTAAAAAAAATATTCTTGTCAATCATGCCACATCCCATTTGGGCTGTCTTTAAAAAGATGTCACACTGTCTCACAGGGCAAAAACAGAAACAAAATAAAAAATGATGCCTTACAAAATTAGTTATTTAATTTTGAGAAACCTCTAAAAGTTTTTTCTTTCTCTCTCCTCTTCTTCCTTTCTCCCCTCTCAAAAGAAATAATTGGTGAGCCAGTCTGTTGAAATTGGAAAATGGTATCAAGCTTAAATCTCAAGACGAAACAGAAAGAAAATGTGGTCTACATACATGAACCTAATACAGAACAAGCACTGGAGTATGAGACTGCAAAGATGAGGCCTACCCAAGGCTTTGCATTGGTTGGAATACACTCCTTCTTCAGGTCTCCCTTCTGGTTTACCTGGTTTCCTTCAAATCTCACTTAAAATTCTACTTTCTACATGAAGCTTTTCTTGATCTCTCTTAATGCTGGTGCCTTCCCTTTGTAATTATCTCTAATTTATCCTGCATATGTATGTGTGTGAATACCTACAAAATGCTATTTACCTGAGTTTCATCATCTGCAAAATGAGCTGGAAAAGGAAATAGTAAACTGCTTTAGTATATTTGCCAAGAAAATCCCAAATGGAGTCATGAAGAGTGATAATACTGAAATCACAGGAAAATAACAATAATGACAATTATAAGGATATAATAGTCATATATATATATATATATATATATATATAATTACATAGCTAGATCAATAGATTTATAGACCAATGGATGGATAGATAAATAGATGTATGGAAAGAAAGAAAGAAAGAAAGAAAGAAAGAAAGAAAGAAAGAAAGAAAGAAAGAAAGAAAGAAAGAAAGAAAGAAAGAAAGAAAGAAAGAAAGAAAGAAAGAAAGAAAGAAAGAAAGAAAGAAAGAAAGAAAGAAAGAAAGAAAGAAAGAAAGAAAGAAAGAAAGAGAAGAAAGAAAGAGAAGAAAGAGAGAAGAAAGAGAGGAAGAAAGAGAGGAAGAAAGAGAGGAAGAAAGAAGAAGAAAGAAAGAAAGAAAGAAAGAAAGAAAGAAAGAAAGAAAGAAAGAAAGAAAGAAAGAAAGAAAGAAAGAAAGAAAGAGAAGAAAGAAAGAAAGAAAGAAAGAAAGAAAGAAAGAAAGAGAGAAAGAAAGAGAGGAAGAAAGAGAGGAAGAAAGAGAGGAAGAAAGAGAAAAGAGAGGAAGAAAGAGAGGAAGAAAGAGAGGAAGAAAGAGAGGAAGAAAGAGAGGAAGAAAGAGAGGAAGAAAGAGAGGAAGAAAGAGAGGAAGAAAGAGAGGAAGAAAGAGAGGAAGAAAGAGAGGAAGAAAGAGAGGAAGAAAGAGAGGAAGAAAGAGAGGAAGAAAGAGAGGAAGAAAGAGAGGAAGAAAGAAAGGAAGAAAGAAAGAAGAAAGAAAGAAAGAAAGAAAGAAAGAAAGAAAGAAAGAAAGAAAGAAAGAAAGAAAGAAAGAAAGAAAGAAAGAAAGAAAGAAAGAAAGAAAGAAAGAAAGAAAGAAAGAAAGAAAGAAAGAAAGAAAGAAAGAGAAAAAGGAAGGAAGGAAGGAAGGAAGGAAGGAAGGAAGGAAGGAAGGAAGCAAGCAAGCAAGCAAGCAAGCAAGCAAGCAAGCAAGCAAGCAAGGAAGCAAGGAGGTTGGTTAGTTTGTAGTTGGCTACTTTCACATTGTTCTCCATTAGGTTGTGAACTCTTTAGGGCAGGGACTGTGTCTGAACTTTTGTTGTTGTTGTTGTTTGTTTTCTCAGTACTTAGCATAATTTTTGGCACAGTAGGCACTTAAATTCTTGTTGATTTTACCTGTAGTTTCCTTCAAGACTCAGGTCATTACTTTCATCATGAAACTTTACATGAATTTCCACTTCCTCCATGGTTCTCCCCCTCTCGATCAGTCATCTTAATTTTTTATAACTTCATAAATTTTGTATTTATCTTGTATAGGTACATGTTGATATGCACATGTTGTCCCTTAATAAAATATAAACGCCTTAGGATCAGAGGCAATTACATTTTTTCCCTTTTTATCCTCTTCAACTAGCATAGTGCCTGGCACTTAGTAGACAATTAATAAAGACTTGTTGAGGCAATAAATGAGTCATATTGGTCTTGGAGTCATGAAGATATGGGTTTGAAACCATCATTAGAAATAGGACCCTGATCTCTCTGATCTCCTCATGATTTCCTCATTTATAAAACAGGGATTATAATTCCTATAATGTTTACCTCCCAGGATTTTAGTGAGGATCAACTGAGATAATGTATGTAAAATGCTTGGCAAGCCTTAAAGCACTACATAAAATGAGCTATTATAACACACATATATACATTATATATATACACATATCATATATGTATGTGTATATATATTTTTTCTTTTCTGAGCCATAAGTTTCAATTTTGTCATTTTTTGTACTTTATTTTTGCACTTTGCATTTATTTTTATTGTCATTATGTCTATTACTTTCCTAGTTTGGCTTACTTTAATTTTTATCACTTCATAAAAATTTTCCCCTATTTCTCTGTATTCTTCATATTCATTATTTCTTACAGTATAATAATATTCTAATATGTTCATGTGCCACTATTTGTTAGCTATCCCCCAAATGAACCCACCAGGAAGACAGACATTAGATGGATTACCTAACAGATTGGATCATAAAGTCAAATACATGGTCAAAAGCTCTTTGGGATGAGCCAATAATGTGGCAATTTGGACACAGATAGAAATATGAAGTATATTATCATTGATTCTAATATCCAATGAACTATGTTTATATCATGACACAGGATGGCAGATGCAAATATGAATAGTTACAGGAATATGTACTCCATTGCCTGGGACTCAAGTATAAAAGAAACTACCCTATAGTCCTTTATCTCCTATTAAATATGTACATTTTCCTATGACCAAAAGTATTCAGTTTGATAAGTATAGCATTATATTGACTATATAGATTTCCTTTCTTCACCAATTTAATTATTTTATTGTTAGTTAGGTGACACCTACCCTTTTCCTTATAGGGCTGGTTCTCTGCTCCCCTCTCCTGAACTCTCCCCTCCTTTCTTATCTTTTTTCTTTTTTTCTCTTCCTCTCATGTTCTATTTTTTCTTCTCTTTTATTTTCTTCTATAATTTCTTCTCCTATATTTTCCCTTCCCTTTCTTTCCCATTCCTTCTTTTTTTTCCTTCCATCTGTTCCTCTCCTCTCTTCCCATCACTCAATATGCCATCCAGGATTATCTGAATTAGAAGACTAAGCTATTCACAGAAAATACTTGACTACTCTTTTGAAAGATACCTTATAAAATTTAAAATCTGTCTACTGAACTGGCAACTGACGGGCTAGAATCAAGAACACCTGGGTTTGAATCATGCTTCAAGCACTTGTTTGTTGCATGACCTGGAATAAGTCGTTTAACTTCTTGGACCCCTAATTGCCTCATCTGTAAAATGAGAGGGTTAGATTTTACCTTTAAGATGCCTTCCAGCTCTCAGTCTCTAATTCTAAGAATTGAACCTGTGTCCTACCCAAGGACTTAGCCCTTTGCTAAAAAATTAGCATATGAAACCAGAGTAAATTGCTACCTTATTGTCCATATGTCATACTTCCCAAGAAGAGCACATAAAATTGGAGAGAAGAAGCTATGAGTAAATATGGAAGGCGGTGGACAGATCCAGGAACTATTTCACGAACTTCTGAAAATCTTTTCTGATGCTTCTGCTGCTGGAATTCTTGTGGCCTGAAAGCCTAAGAGAATGTTTTGGAGTAAAAGAGAAGTGTGATAAGTGGGAGGACAGAACTGCACATTCTGTGTGAATCCAAGTACCAGAAGATGATAAACAGAGTCCTTCACCAATAGGCACATTTTAGAGTTAAAGTGTGACATGATGGGTCCAAAATAGATTCCACATGACTGGAGCAGATCCAATAACTCCATCCCCAAATAGCAATCAGTATTTGGAAGCTAAGAGCAGGCATCCATTATCATCAAATGAAACATGTAAAGAAAAGGCAAACCCCACACAGCTGTTAAGTAACGAGGACAATGTATATACATAGAGGCTAGATGCTGTGGGGATATTTGCTTAAATTATCCAACACACTTGGTTTCAATTGGGGTTAGCTTTTACTTTGTATGTGTGTTTTAATGACTACCCAGAATCTTACAACCACTCTCTTTATTAAGGATTTCCACACCATCAATAATCTATACAAAACTTGCAACAAAGGGAGATCAAAATAGATTGTCATTCTCATGGAAATCCAGTCATCATCTGAAATATTATGAGACCCCAGATTATAAGATGATATTGGCCCAAAGCCCAGTATCCTAACATTTTAACATCAGGAGTGTTGATAGATGGGGGCCCTTCCTTTTCTGGATCTAGGACATGCTGTTCCAAGGTTGTACAGCTGCACCTGCTAGGACAGTTCACCAAGAGACTGGGAGAGATGGAGAGACCAACAGTAGGAAAGAAAATGGGGAAGGAAGGTGCAAAGGAAAAAAAAAGGCAAGAAAGGAAGAAAAGGAAAAAATAGGAATGGAAGAGGAAAGAGAGAAAAGTCATCTTGAAAACAGAAAAAACAAACCTTTACAACTTTATGGAAAATTTTTTTATTTAAGACAGCTCCTTAAATATCTTCATGAGCAAATATTTTCCACTTGGATTTATTGTAATTCCATTTAATAACATTAAAGACCTCATAATTTGTAAATGTCCACAATAGGTCAATGTTACTAAAGAAAGTGGCAATTTTCTATACCAGATCCAGTCAGACCACATATAGATTTTTGTGTTCATGTTTCCTAACTGTATTCTATTGTGGTGGCTGGAGGGTGACTCTCAGAGTAAAAAAAAATATCTTGGTTCACATCCTGATTCTAAAACAAATTAATTATGTGGCCATGGATACTTAATGTTTAGTGCCTCAGGGCAAATTCCTATGACTATAAATTACTGAAGAGCATGGAGCACAGGACTTATAGTCTTCTTGAGGTAGTAGAATCTATCCCTCTACATGTCTCTATATTTTTTAAATAAAAAAATTCACATATTCATTATTGGTTAGCATAACTATAAACATTGTTGTCATATCAAAAATGAGGAAATGAGAGGTTACGGATTGGAGATACCTCCCCTCCCCAGTGTCTAGCCTGCTTAGTATAAGCACCAGGACTAGCCCACGCATGGCCAGTGCTTGCAAGGAGCTGGCCTTGTAAAGGATGTACATCAAAAAGAATTTCTCCAAGTCAGGCTACTAGAGCCAGATACTACAAGTATCCATCATAGGATAATCTTCATGAAGCTGGTGAAGTTGGCTGAACAGGAAATGCCAAGCTGGAACACTGAAAAGGTGATGGTGCCATTCCTGTCAATGTCAGACCTTTCTAGTATATTCTCATTTAGCTGCTTTCTCTCACAGGTGTTGAGTTGAACTTGAATGTTCTGCCCTTCTCTTGTAAGATGGTTTCATTCACTGCTTCAGGCCCTCTTTTTCCAAGATGCCATGATCATTAACATCAAAGATGATGAAAGCATAGTGGTAATATCAGTGGTAATTGCAGCACCCAGACTGAAGAAGTCCAGCAAGATCTCAAAATTTAGATTATCTTTTTCTGGTGTTCTGGAGAACTCACAGCAAACATAGGCCTTGAAGAGGTGAATTTTGAGTTCTAGAAGTGTTAGGATCTGTTTATAGGATTCTTGGGTCCTTAGAGAGTCTTCTACCTCTAAGAATCCTGAGGAAGCAGATCACTAGACCTCTTGTAGACCAAGAGTACCTCCTGCCCTGTCAGAGACATTAATTCCTGGTATTCTGTCACACTCCTTGGAAAACTGACTATGTAAAGGAAAGGGACCAAGAAATTATTAAGTGCCTTCTGTTTATCAGGCAGTATTCTAAGAATGTTATAAATATGATCTCATTTCATCCTCACAATATCCCTGGGTGATAGGTGCTAGTATTATCCACATTTTGCAGTTGAGGAATCTAAGGGAGATAAAAGTTTAAGTAACTCACCCAGAGTCACCCAGCTAGTGTCTGAGGCTGTATTTGATCTCAAGTCTTTCTGAGTCCAGGCCCAACAATAAGCATGACCTTCCTCTGCCTGTTTGTTGCTCATACCAACCCCTTCCATCTCCTCAAGGAACTCCACTAACATCTGTCTCCAATAACAACTTTCCCACTCTCTTGAAGGTCTTAAAGCAAAAGCTGGTTGATCACTTGTCAAACATTACTTATTTAGATACAAATTGGACTAGATAAAACCTGAATTCCCTTGTAATTGTGTTGTTCTCCATGATTCTGATGTTGGAAAATGAAACAATGGTGCAACCACAGCGTTTTCAAATGCATGTGGAAAGTCCAGGATTCATCAATCTATTTCTAACAAAAATGAGAGAAAACATTCCAGGCTAGAAAGTTTTCATATGAGAAGAATGTGCCCTTGCCAACGGAAAACACATTAATATATGCATATGCATTATATAAAACATATATTACATGAGCAATACACATGTGTATCCATATAATACATATGCCCAATACATTTACATATAAATACATCTGTATGCATTTATGTATGAGACATTCTATTCCATCTGAATCTGAGACTTAATTGCTCACTTTCACTACTGTGCCACTCTCAGATTCTGCCATCGAGAATCATTGTTCTGCAGTGACAGAGAAAAGTTGATAGATCATTGGACAATGGGTGGTCATGACTATATTGTACCATAGATTCAAAATACATGGAGGAAATAATAGGCTTTCCTTTCCTCATACTCTTACAGTATGCCTAATGTCTAAGAAATATCTTAAAACTCAGAATGAAATAACAATTGCATGGAAATTGATGGCTAAGTTAGAGCAAGATTTTATTCAACTGACTGTTGGGTCCAGGGAAAGTTGGGTTATTTCTTAAAGCATAGTATTATCCAACCATTTATTCTTTCAACAAACATTAAACAGGAACCTACTGGGATAGAGCTGCTAGCCACAGAGAGATAAAATTTTAGACAAGCTATATTCCATGTTTTTATGGAATTTGGGGAGTTTTTTTGTTGTTGTTTTGGTCAAACCTGATTTCATTGGTGTGATTAGTTCCTCCTCCCTATGCCAGCTGACATTTCTTCTGCAATTTATATTCTTAGAGAGGTACCTGGAGCATTGAGAGTCACACAGTAAGTTTATAGAAGTGAGTCAGTTCAATCTATAGTCTAATAAAAGGCAAAAAGACAAATACAATCATATAAAATGCATCATTTCAATATATACAATATATAAATATACAGAATTATCCATAGCAATTTCATTAGTATAGTATAATGTGCTATAATATGAATACCTGACCTCTCTATAGTGTTTTCAGGTTAACCTACAACCTTCAGAGGTAGGTCCTACAGCTATTATTATTATCACTTTATAGGGAAAGAAACTGAAGCTTAGACAGGTGAATTGATTTAAATGGAACCATCCATATAATATGCAAGAGAGCTGGGATTTGAACATAAGGAACATTTAATCAAAGTCCGGTGCTCCTTCAATAGACATCACATTGTTTCTCCCCAAACTTTGCCACATCTCTGTTCACACCATAGCCTCCAAATAATTTGATGTGGCCAACTGTGCAAGGAAACCAAACTCTTCTCCCAATGGCCAGGAAGTCAGCATCCTATAAGATAATCACAGTAAGTCTGGTTCAGTGAGTAGCACAGCTGGACCATCAAGTACTAATTATGGAAGTTTGTTCACTCTTAGCTGTGAAGGGAAGAATTTAGTTCATTGTTGCTTACTAAATAAATGAAATTAATTAAATAATACTGAATAGACAAATACACCCAAATTTAGAAAGACAGGTCTTATATGTTTAGGCAATGAAACAAAAAATAATTTCACTTTTTGTTTCATCTTATCTTTTTTTGTGGAACTAAGAATAATATCTCATTTCTCCACAATAATCTATGAGATCGTGCAAATATCATTAACCTATTTTATAGAAGCCCAGAAAGGTTTTAAGATCCTTGAGAACAAGATCTTTCTTTGTATCACCAGTTCTTGGCATATAGTAGGCTCTTTTAAAAAATTACTTTCTGTCTTAAAAAAGAAGAGTGGGAAGGGGAGGCTAGGCAACTGGGGATCAAGTGACTTGCCCAGGCTCACAAAGCTAGAAAATGCTGAATACTTAATATGTGCAAGAATCTGAACCAGGATGGAATACTATTATGCTCAAAGGAATAATAAAGTGGAGGAATTCCATGGGGACTGGAACAACCTCCAGGAATTGATGCAGAGTTAGAGGAGCAGAACCAGGAAAACATTGTACACAGAGACTGATACACTGTGGTACAATTGAATGTAATGAACTTCTCCATTAGTGGCAATGCAATGACCCTGAACAACCTAGAGGAACCTACGAGAAAAACCACTATCCACATCCAGAGGAAACTATGTGGGAGTAAAAACACCGAAGAAAAACAATTGCTTGAGTACATGGGTCGAAGGGATATGGTTGGGGATGTAGACTCTAAATGAACATCCTAGTGCAAACAACAACGTGGAAATAGGTTCAGATCAAGGACACAAGTAATACCCAATGAAATTGTGCATTGGCTGTGGGAAGAGTGGGTGAAGGGGAGGGAGGGAAATAATGTGATTATTGTAACCAAGGAATAATGTTCTAAATTGACTAAATAAACTTATTCAAATGGGAAAAAAATTAAAAAATTAAAAACTTTTTTAAAAAAAGAGTCTAAACCAAGCACTAGAGATACCAAGACCAAAAATTAGATAATACCTGCCCTCATGATATTTACAGTCTATTGAGGCAAATCATAAATTTAAGGTAATTTGAGGAAGGAAAAAGAATTGATAAGTAGGTAGAGTGTAAGACTTTAAAAAGATGACTCTAAAAGGAAAAGGAGGCATTTGAAAGGCCTACATGAGGAGGTAATACATTCTAGACCAGAAGCTGAGTGTAAGGAGATAGCAAAGGGAGTAAATCTATTGATTACCTATTATGGTACCAGGCATTGTGCTAAGTAAGCACCAATAATATCTCATATGATGACAAGTTGATTTGGGACCTTTGTCTCATCCTCCAATTCCATGTATGGCTACATATTGGGGAAAAATGAATAAACTCACCTCCTCTGCTTGTGGCTATATGGAGAGCTATGGACTAGATACTATATGGTCTGGAGGATTCAGAAATGGTCAAATGACTAGTCCCAAAGAGTATCCATAAATCACTGGATACTATTCAGTATCTTTAGTTAGTCTGTAGCCATCCAGTTAGTCTGTAACATAAAATGCTGACAGTAAGTAATATGAAATGAGATTAGAAAAGTAAATTAGAATAAAATATTGAACAGACTTAAACCTGGGAGTATAAGGGATCCAGCTTGTACTTGGGAGCTGATTGTTAAATATTCAGTATAATCATTTACACCTCAGAAATTGACAAATTCTGCAAATCAGGGATTCATTTTTGATTGTGTTGATATTTTATCTTTGATTTTTATTGTGATAAAGAAGTGATGAAGAAAATGTTCATAATTCAGAGTAAAAGTGTATTCATATTTTTAAAAAGAGAGTTAGTTGCTAAATACTTACAACACACCGTGCTTAAAACCCAAGCTAAGGAGTTTAGTATTTCTTCCAAGAAGCAGTAGGAATAATAAATTCTAGGACATAGAATTAAAAGATACATGAAAAGCTACTGAAATTTCCCCTCATCTCTTTTAAAATGGATGAAAAAACTGAAGACCAGAGGATAAATATGACTTATGGACGAGCACATAGGCAAGAGGTTACAAAACAAAAAATTTACCTCATTCTTCTGATTCTAAATCTACCATCTTTGACACTGTTCCATACTGACAAGTTCAGAAAGAGAGATATGTCCTTGGAAGATTATTTTGACAGCTGTGTAGAAAGCTACCTGAGGAGGTCAGAAATGAGAAACAGCCTTTTTGTTTGTTTGTTTGTTTGTTTTTTGCTCTACAGGTATGAAGGATACATGCTTGTGATTATTCCAAAAACTCAGTTAGAATTTTATAGAAATTTTATTGGATGTCCTACATTCCTCAAGCACCTTTGTCTCATCACCCAGTCCCATGTATGGCTACAGTTTGTAAAAAAGTTAATAAAGTCTAGCATTGTTTCTTGTAGTTTAGATAGAGAGCAGTGGAATAGATGGCAAAACTCTTAGAGACCTAGTACCTAGACTGCAACTCTTATGCCTCACATGACCCTCCTGCCTTACCCCAGACAGGGGAGGGAGAAAGCACTCCCATTAAGCTGCAGGGCAGAGGAGCAGGTCACATAAGAAATGTTTTCTGGCCTCTATGGAGAGACAGAAGGGAGCAGCCCTCTCTGGCACACTCCAGCAGGCGTGCTATAAGTTCGCCAGCATGGGAATATATAATACACTGTCTGGAGGATTCAGAACTGGTAGAATGACTAGTCCCAAAGAGTAGTCATGAATGGCCAGGTACTATTCAATATCTTTAATTAATGACTTTGATGAAGGATAAACAGTATGGTTATCAAATTTGCATATGATATGGAGCTTGAAAGGATAGCTCATGCATTGGGTGATAGAAAATATATCAAAAGAGATCTGGACAGTTTAGAACATTGAAATGAGATAGAACTAAATAGAGAATAATAGAAAGTTCTACCCCTATATTTAAAAACAACAACAACAACAACAATTTCAGTAAAATAGAACTAGGCAGGCCTGACTTCCTTTTGGGAATTTTTAGTGCACTCAAAATGAGTCAGGAGAGCAAAAATATGGCTATAAAAGCTAATGCTATTTTAGGTGACATTAAGAGAAATAAGAGTATCTTTCCAGCATTATAAATATTACTTTTTAAAATAAACTCTTTAGTAGAGCCAAATGACCTTCTTGTTCTGAGTCACACATTATAAACCCTTTGTCTTCCCTTCTCCCATTGCATCCCCTCTCCTCCATACCTTGAATGTACTATCAGCTCACCTCCAACTTTTAATAACCTCTATTTCCATCAAAGTTCAATTTAAGAACCATCTGCTACATGGAACTTTTCCTAACTTCTCCAGTTTCTCTTCCTCCCCCATAATTATATTGCATATACTTGCATATATGTGCATATATTTGAATTTGTTTTGTATACATTTATATATGTATACATTTTACATACATATATATGTATATATATGCATGTGCTATTTTCCTCAAAAAAGTATAAGCTCCTTGAGGACATTTCTCTCTTTTTACTCTCAATACTAGGTATATAGAAAGGACTTTGTAAATGCTTGTGGGTGGTTTGAGATAGATGATGGCTTCATTAGATTTGGCCCAATTAGGCCACATCTGGGTTATTGTGTTCTATTCTGGGAACTTCATTTTCTGGAAACTAGAAAAGCAGGAATATGTCTAGAAGGATGTGACCTTTTGAGAGGATCAAAGAATTTACCCTACAGTAAATTATTGAAGGAATTTGGATGTTTAGGCTAGACAGGAGAAGAGAGGAGTTACTAAGTGTATGATGACTGTCTTTAAGTGTAGAGTGTTGTATGGGAAAATAACAAGAGTTTTTCTTCTAGGACTCAGAGAGCAAAACTGGGAACAATGGGTAGAAGTTTCAGAAAGGTGGCCTTAGAGTTTGTTGTAGGGACAAATTTCCTACCTGTTAAAGCAATCCCAAAGTAAAATGCATTGCCTTGGGAGATCCTAGGTTTCCCCCTGATTGTAAAGCTTCCAAAAAGAGAGCATGACTACCTTCTGTAAATGTTTAAGATGGAATTTCTTGGACTAGTATGGATTGGATGAATTAATCTCTGAAGTCTTTTCCAGGTCTTAAATGCAATGAAAATTAGGCATCATGACCATCCATTTCAGGTTTCCCTCCTATAAATATCTCAATGAGACATTACCTTTTTTTCTCTCCATAAAATCCATAGGTTTCTAAAGCAGCATTATTTTTTGATCTGCCTTTATCCTCTATCTTTAATTCAATAAATAATAAAGAAATGACATAGGTTGGAGGCCCAGGTGGTAATTCCCAAACTCCTAGATAAATAGATGATCTAAGTCCCAGGAAGGTAGCACATGCCTAGTCTTCTTTTGAAAGACCTGTATATGAAATAGCATCACTATTCTCCCTCCCTCTTCCTTAGCCTTTGCTGCCACTAAAGTCTATTAAAAGCAGCTTTATTCCCAAAGGATCCATTAACTGAAGTATCAGTATGTATATTGTATATGTGTATGTATGTATATTATAATGAATACCAAAATTTGTGATCTCTATAATGGGGAGATAGAATTGGCAACCTAGCAACAGAGTAATAAATCTGCAATGAATTCTCTTTGGAGAAGAAATAAATATTAAAACCAGCATTTCAAACAGGACCAAATAGAAGCAATATCAGTGCCATGCTGAAAGGCAACAGAGTAACTGTAAGAATAACAGAAACACATTCTGGAGCTGTTCCCTTTATACAGTGTTGATAAAATTTGTTAATACCATATGTTAGTCGTATGGAGAGAGGCATGGTTTGACTATGAATTTTGGAATCCTACCAGCAAACTTGCAGATCTGATGTTGCAGATTTGCTGAACTGCTCATCCTAGTACAGACTGTGAGGTGAAGGTTAAAAAAAAATGTAATAGAGTGGACGGTGGATCCAAAGATCAGAGAAATTTCCATTTAATACTTGTGTGACCTTGTCCATATTGCTTTTGTTCTCAGGGACTCCGTTTTTTCATATGTAAAGAAAGGGGGGTGGTTGATTAGCCACTCTTAAGGTTCCCTGGCACCTATAAATCTCATAAGCTTATGATGAGAACCAAGGAAAAAAAGAATTATATCTGTTCTGTGGAGGTTTAGTGTTGAGTGAGACCAGACAAGACAGTTTCTTGTCAATCTCGATCAGTCTTATCTGACAAATATTAAAGAGGAGAGAAGTCAGTTCCTTAAAAAAAAAATCTGAAACTTACTAGAACAAAGACTAAGCTGATTGGCTGTCAGGCTGTCCAGCCATGAGATTAATATCATTATACCTACTAACAGGAACTCATTGGGTACATAATTCATTAAATCAATATGTTTGTGAAACAGTAGAAGGAAATAGCTCGATGAAGATCCTAATTTCATATGATTCCATTCCAGTTTTATTATACCTCTAATGTTCGTATCATTTACAGTCATTCAGAAATAGTGGTTTCAAAGCTGGTTTAGGTCAACTTCAACCCTACTGAACAAGCTGAACACAAAGGAAACCCAATGGGACTCTATAGTGTGGCAGTGCTTCCAGTAACAGATAGTCTGTCTTTTGAGCTTAACACTAGGGTTCCTTATTCTTGGAAGTGCATGGCCCAGAGGCAAAGGGTAGAATATCAGTTTTCCAAAATTATAAACAAAGGGATTCCTTTCCCTTTTAATTGTGGTCTGGTAGTAGAAAAATAGTAGTAGCAACAGTAGCAGTAGTAGTTGTGGTAATAGTAGCAATAGTAGTAGTAATAGGAGGAGGAAGAGGAAGAGGAGGAGGAGGAGGAGAAAGAGGAGGAGGAGAGGAGGAGGAGGAAGAGGAAGAGGAGGAGTAGTGGTGGTGGTGGTGGTGGTAATAGCAGTGTAGTAATTCAACACATGTACAGCAGATGCCTGACCCAGAAGCTCACCAGATGAATTTTCTTTGTATCAAGCCCTAAACTTCTGTGCAGTTAGTGGGTCTAATATTTTCTATAAGTCTATGATCAATCAAGTTCTATTCAAACAACACTGAAAATAAACTAGAAAAATAAAAAATAATACTATAAGAATAAGAAAAGAAGCTATCAAGTGGGGAGGAGGGAAAGCAGATTATACCAAGTATTCCAGATATGATTCTGATTTGTAAGCTACATAGCATACCGACATGAATATATCAAGAGCTTAATGGATAAGTAGTTAAAGGGATATGAATGGAGCCAATTTCAAAAATATTGCAAACTATTAACTAGCAAAAGAAAATAGTTCACTAAAACACTAATAAGAAGAGAAAAATAAATCAAAGCAAATCAGGTTTCACCTTAAACCCAGTTTATTGGCAACAGTAATAAAATATGACAATAGTCGATGTTGGAGGAACTATGAAAAGGTGGACACACTAATATACTATTGGAAGAGTTGTAATTCAGTCCAACTCTTCTGGAAAGTTGATTGGAATAAAAAAGATAGTAAAATATTTATAGCTTTTGACTCAGAGATATTATTGTTAAGTGTATATTCCAAGGAAGTCAAAAGCAGAAAGGTCCTCCTATATATACCAAAACAATTATAGAAACATTTTTATGGTAGCAAAGAACTAGAAACAAAGTACATGTCCATCAATTGGGACAAGATTAAATAAATTGTCATATATAAATGTAATGGAATACTACTGTTCTATTAAAAAAAAGCAATAAAGTGAGGGATAGGAAGATTTATATAAGTAATGAAGAATAAAGTAAGCATAATTAGGAAAACAATGCACACAATGACCAAAACATGAATTAATGGAACAAATATAATAACAAAATTGAATTCTATGTAATTATAATGTCTGGGCTTAGTCCCAGAGAAAATACACCTCCTTTTCTTCTTTATAAAGGTAGTAGAATATTGCTATACCATCATACACAATATGTTAGCTTTACTGAACTACTTTTCAGGGATATATTTCAAATGCCTGAAATGATTTTAAAAGTCATTATTAGTATAATCACTACTATTATTACTACTAAATTATTCTGATAAACAATTTGGGAGAATGAACAGAAAATAACTTAAAAATAGCTATAAATTGTTTGCTATACCATTCATTCAGTCACTCAACAATCATTTAATAATGATATAGTAATAATAATAATAATAATAAAGTAATCATTTACTTTGTGCCAAGCACTGTGCTTGAGATGTGGAGACAAAACAAAAATTAAAAAAAAAACCTGCCCTCAAGAAACTTGCATTCTATTGGGCATTTATATTTACACAGATGAGTAAATATAAAATACATACAAAGAATTTCTCTTATTTAATTGAATTTTTCCACACAAAATAATTTCAGCAGATAACAAACATTAGTAATTGGGCAGGTTAGATAGGCCTAGGTTAGGAGGTAGCAAAGGTACATGAGCTGAACCTTTAAGGAAGCTAAGGATTCTGGGGAGGTAGTACATTCCAATCATAGGAGAAACAATAATATACAAAGGTTGTGGGGATGGAAAATGTAAAGCCTGGTACAGGTAATGGTAAATAGACTGGTTTGTCTGAAATTCAAAGTAGTTGATAAGGAATAAGATTTTTTCATTGAAAAATTAATTTTTAGAGATAGAAAAGACTTTAGATGTCTATTTCAACCTCCCTTCTCTTGTAGATACATTACCAAATATATCCCTGCCTTCTCTTCTACTCAGGAAACTGATGCTAATATAAATGAGTTGCCTGAAGTCACACAGGAAGTAAGACTGAGAGCCATGATTCAAAATCAAGTTCTCTGACTCCAAAACCATACTCTTTACCTTTCAACACACATCCTCTTTCTTTGGGTATATTCCTTTCTAATTTTTTTTCTTAATCCATTGGAAGACTCCTAGACTTAAATTATTGTGGTATAATTCATGCCCAGATGCTACAGTGGCACTTGGCCTTCAGTTTTGTGCCTAGCTACACTGAAGGCATGAGTTATTATACAATAATTCATGCCATGTCATGTCTTATTGCTTAATTAACGTAACAAATCAGAGTAACAAATTTTTGCATCAGCAAATGTAGTGCCCTCTAATATGACTTAAAAGGGTTCTTTTTTTTTTAATTCAACAGGGTCAGGGATACCATCTGAGGATGTATTAAAGTGAATAAAATGGTAAGGCTGAAATAGCAGTAATGATTGTTTGAAAAAAAGAATCATAAAGCTCTCTTTAAAATAAGGTAAAATCATGTTGTTAGTCTTTTGTATATTTCTTTCTTGGTATCTTCATGCAAACAGTCACTTTCTAGCATTTAAGTAAATAAAGGAAGAGTTTTTCTGCCCAATCTCAGGGATGTTACAGTTTGAACACATCTGCCTTCCTTGATTTTTTAAAAAATTAGTTTTAAGTCTGCAGGTGTGATTCACAGGGGATAGAACATCTGTGGTTTGTCTTAGAAATGGAGAGAAATATATGCTAAACCGGCAGATGATATCAGCTGCCAGTAAGTAACAGCCATCACACAGCTTTATGAAGCCTCACAAATTCACAAATGATGTATTTGTAGCTTGGAGACTGATACATTTTTTTTCCAGCTGCACATTCCTAGCTTCTGTAGTCTACACTGACCATATGCAAGCTGTCGATTCTGGTTTCACCTTTTAGAGTCTTTTTCTCACAAATTCTTTGATATTCTGCTATGGTGTTCATTCATTCAAGTCATTCCTGGGATCAAGGAAATCATATTGAGGGAAAGGCAGATTTGGTCAACGTTGGTGACCTGACGAGGAAGGGCATTTCACATGTGATGCTGACCAGCCTGAGGAAGTTGAGGGCTGAGCTGAGCCAGCTGGTCAAGAATGGCCAGGAAATGCCAAGCTCAAGGGTCCCTATTTTATAAACCGTTTGGAATGTTATGAATGGAGTGCAACATTCCCATTAGTTACTGGGCTATTCTTATTTATTTTTTAAAAAACATTGGGGAACTTAATAAATAGGAAAAAGGATATGTTGCATATCACAACAATCAATCCATTGTCACACTGTCCCTCCCCAGAAAAATATAACATTTTATTCTCAATCTTATTATTTTTATTCTCAATTAAGAGATGACTTTCACAGCAAGAACCACAAGGCATTAAATGGCAGCTGTCAACGAGCAATCCCAGTGACTTTTTAGAAAAACTGGGAGCAGAAAGATAGCTTCTCAAGCAGACAACCATGCAGAAAAAGAAATACTTTGTGGAGGCGGAACATTACCCAAATAGAATTTAGATTGTCCAGATCCTCCCCAGAAGCACAGCCCAATGCCCAGGGGAATGTTAAAAAAAATAGAATGACAATTGAATCTGGGGTGAAGACAAGAAGAAATTCAGGAATTGGGGGCAAGAGGCTGCTATGGCATAATTAAAAGAATATAGGACTTGAAGTAAAAAGATCTGGGTTCAAATCTCTGTGACCTCTAGAGATGATATAATCTCTGTTTCCCTCCAGCTCCATAGCTTATGGTTCCAATTGCTTATACTTAATAATAGCTAATATTTATATGGTGCCTACTATGGGTCAAGACCTATGCTAAGTGCTTTATAATTATGACCCTATGATACAACCATAGAGGGTAGATGCTTTTATTATTATTCCTATTTTACATATGAGGAAACTGAAGTTAACCAAGATTGAAGTGACTTGCCTAGGATCACACATGAGGTAAGTATCCCTATGTCACACTTAATCTCAGGTCTTCCAGACTTCAGACCCTGTACAGTTTAGCTACCTACTTATAACTTTTGTAGCTACCTACTTATGACTTTTGGCCTAGACTTGTGATTTCATCAGTGAAGAGAATATAGGCTGTGGAAACCTTTCACCAATGCAGATCTTCAATTTGTCTGTTACTTATAGGCAGTTGCCTGGGTCACTGAAAAATTAAGCAACCATAGAGCTTGTATCTTGCCGAGGCAGGATTTGAACCTAGTTTTTCCTGGGTGTAAGGTACCTCTCATATTTATCTCAAGTTTACATAAAGTAGCTCTGCAAATTGATTATCTCCTTCGACCTCCCGAGAATGCTATGGGGAAGGATGTTTTTGAAAGGATCACAGTGGATCACAGGATCATAGGTTTAGACCTGGGAAGAGACCTTAACGGTCATCTACTTTACCTCTCCTGATTTTATAGATGAGGAAATTAAAGCCAAGAGAGAGGCAACGACTTGCCTAAATACAGAGCTAATGAGTGGCAAAACCAGGATCTGACCCCAGATTTTCTGACTCCAAGGTCAGTGCTCTTTCCCACTGATGTTCTGTTTAGCTCAGCAACTCTGAATTTATAGAGAGCTGAGGCATTTTGATAAAAATTCCTATGCCTGGAAACTAGACAGTCAAGCCTCCAATAAAATTAAGCCCAGAATTCAAGCAATGCCCAAGGCGTGTTCCTGAGATGACCCCACTATTTTCTCCAGACCACCCCAGCTGCCACTTCTGGTCATGGCAATAGCACCTCAGCCTGTGCTCCTCAGCAGGGCACAGCTGCCTTTAGTTCCCCACCCTGCCCCCCTCTGTCCACCTAGTTCCCAGAGTAATCTGGACTCTGGGACCCCTCTGGCTCCACCCACATTCCATAGCCCAGCTCTAGGACTGTTCACCCTGGCCCTTCGAACACAGTCTTGGCAACACAGCCAGACCAGACTTTCTCTAACCACAGCTGCTCCTTCTAGAGTGGCTGGCACCTCACAGAACCATCCCAAACAGCTGCAGGTCCAGGGCAGGTTATGGAGAGAAAGCATTTGGGGAGTGAGTGTTGATGACTGTGGTTTTTGTGTGTGCTCTGCATTTGGGGATATGTGCAAATACATATAGAAATATGAACTTGGCATGGCATGCAGAAGTTATTTGCAATATCCAACATCTTAAATACCAGAGCAATATCAATAAAAGAATAAAAAGAGCCGTGTAAAATGCCTCTGAGGGTGGTGTGGGGAGAGCACTTACTATGGTATTAACAAATTTGAGTTTAGATTCTGTTCTATTGTTTATCATCTAGGTGACCTTGAGCAAGTAAACTTACTCCTTTATGCCTTGCTTTCTTCATTTGTAAAGAACTGAGTGAACTTGACCAGACTAGGGGTTCTTTAGCCTGCAGTAGACAAACCCAATAGATAGATTTAGGGGGTCAGTGATCTCAAATGAGGAGGTAAAATTACCTCCAACTAAAATGTAGCATTTGTTTAAATTCTAAATTAAAGCCACCAACCATTTTTCCAAAGGGATCCATACTCTTCACCAGACTTCCCAATGCCACATGACACAAGTACAATTAGACTAGATTGTCTAAGGTTCCACTTAGCTTTAAATCCTATAATGCAATGGGTCCCTTTTCATGAACATTTGGCCCATTAAGTTTAGTCAGGTCTGAATTTCACAGAAAAGTATAATGTGAGCCTTTTTCCAGAGGTCTTTATCTGGGCAAGTCACTTAACCCTTATTGCCTAGCCCTTTTTGCTCTTAAAAACTTAAAACGGCCCTTAAAAACTGAAAACATACCCAGAAGTCTGAACTATTAGATCACAGCTGCCCACTGACCTGATGGTATTGGCCAGGAGCAATTCTGCAGCCTACTCGAGCTGCCAATTTATATCCATATGCACTCCATTCACTTCTTAAGATTTGGACCTGATTACTTTGCAATCTAATTTTCTTTTCCTTCACTAATGTGTAGCTGAAAGCAATGATCCCCAAAGCTCAGTCTGCTGTAAGAATTGGAATGGTTTTGAGAGAGGGACCCTCCTTTGTCATTTTTTCAAAAGATACCAAGCCTTCACAAGTTGGCCATAGATTTCAAGACACAGTACAAAGCACATGGTTTTGGTTTGTCCTGTGCACATGACTAGTAGAGAGAGAGAATCCTGCTAGGCAGGCACAGACTGTGAGTCAGGTTTCTTGTTATAGTTTTGTGGTTTTCTTTGGTACATGTGCTCATAAGCTACTGCAATGGGAGCATTTTCATAAATTGCAAAAATAAATGAACCCTGAGAAACGTGTGTGTCTCTTCTACTCATTTTTTAATAAATCCCAGATCCAATTGTGCACACCCTCAGCTGTTTATTTATTTGATTTGGGGTAGCTTTACCTTAAGTTGCTAATGCTCCTGAGGCTACAAGAGCTCTCTAACCCTGGAAGGAACCGGACATAGCAAATGTGAATTCAAAGAAGTTATGAAATCTGTAGTTCCATGTGTTAATATCCAATGGACGCCTTGCCAAGACCCAACACAACTTGATTTACCAAAAGAAGGTTCCGTATGCTGGAGAATGTTATTTCTTGACATTTCAAATGGGACTTTTTAAAAAGAAAGTATTGTATCTATACTTCTTTGCCTCTTTCTACTTCTAGTTCTACCTACTATCTCTAATGCATATCTAACCTTAAATAAGATTCTTCATAGTCCTTGCCAAGTTGGCCGATTCAAAGCACACTACCAGGATACAAGTACTTTGCTTTGGTTAAATGGGGACCTTCACTATCCTCTGTATAAAAGGGAAGAAGATATGGCTCAGTGGGAAGAGCACTAGAATTAGAGTTGGAGTATACAAGTTCAAATTGCATGACTGTTCCTTCACCAATGCCATGTCGACAATTGTTCTGCACCTTACAGCTTCAGAGGGTGGCCAGAATGGTAAAGTAGATAGGGAGCAGGCTTCTAGTTCAGGTAGACCCAGGAATAAGTTCTACTTCTGACTCATAATGGCAGTGAGACCATGAACAAACAACTGAGATAGGCAACACTCTAAGAAAAATGAAAAGAAACACACATACATATATGTGTGTATGCAAACACAAATATATAGATTCATCAAATACATCCACAATCAGCAAATAATATAAAACAACATGAGATCAGAAATAGACTGATATAAGCCAGAAAAGTTGAAGAGAGCTTTCTGAATGAGACAGTAAGTAAGCTGAGAGAATTTTTTAAGAACTCTTCTTACCTTCTTAGAATCAATATTAAGTATGAGTTCTAAGGCAGAAGAACAAAAAAGGCTAGGCAATAAGGGTTAAGTGACCTGCTCAGGATCACACAGTTATTAAGTGTCTGAATTTGGATTTGAATGTAGGACCTCCCATCTCCACACCTGGCTCTCTATCCACTTAGCCACCTAGCTGCACCAAGCTGATAGAAATGTAATGACAGGATTGAGCATTTCAAGCGAGATGGGAAAGAATGCAAGCACAGCTGCATGAATGAGTATAGTGTTATAGGATTTAGAGCTAAAAGAATGCATAGGATCATCTTGTCTGAGCCCTTCAGTTTTCATGTGAAGAAATTGCAACCCAGAGAGATTATTTGGCCTGGATCAATTTGTCAATCATCAAGAAGAATTTATTAAGCATTTACTATGTGCCAGGCACTGTACGGAGGACTAGAGATTCCAAGAAAGACAAAAGTAGCACCTGCCCTCAAGGGATTTACCTTCTAATATATTTCTGTGGTGGGAAAAATGTTATAGGATAATCTGGAAGGAACATTATACCATTCCAGAAGATATACCTCTCAAATGAATTAATTGGCCCTGAGTCACTCCAATTTGAAAATGGAGTAACTAGGTAAAAGCTAATTAGCTCAGCTAACTATTTCACAAAGCATGTTCTAGTATGGAAAGAATTAATGTTAATTAATGAAGCTTCACAGTGGGAGCTCTCAACATTCATGGAAAAAAATATATGTATTTTTGTATGCATACAAGTGAGCAACTTCTACAGTGGAACACATCTTATGAAATAGCTAGCTGAGTTTGTTGATTTTCCCCAGTCACTTTATTTCTAAACTGGGGTGACTTAAGGCCTATTAACTCTACTTGAGAAGAATACCTCATGATAGTCTATCTGCATTCTGCTCTAGTAACAAATCAGAAAAACATTCTCCTCTGAGATTCAATGCACCTGCTAGAACTACCCAAGCTATGGCCTCTCTCTTATTTATTGTGTTCTTACTGGGAAATGGGATCTTATCCCTCTCATCCCAGACATTAAATCTGGAGGAACCATCCTAGACATGACAGAGAGGGTAATAGAGACCTCCTTCTAACAAAGGAATGCCAAAGACTCTTCAATCTTTCAATAAAATTACCTTGCATGGATTCTATGTAATGCACCTTGCTAAATGCTAGGGGAAAGGCAAAGATAATTAAATGAATTAGACTAAATGGCTGCTGAGGTGCTTTGCAACTCTCAAATTCTTTTCCCTGCCCTCAGGGAGTTTTAGTCTCTTAGAGATGCCAGTGTATATGGCAGGAAAGACTAGAAACAGGAGGCAGAGCCCTCCTTTACAGCAATAAACAATTTTGCAGGGGTTCTACAGTGGCTTTTTAATTAAAAAGAAGAGCATAGAAGTTGGAAGAATGTTTTAAGATGTGGTGAGCTCAAAGCTAGCTAAAACCATACCAGATTTATAAATGGTCTGGTTTCTTTTTCCTCTTTGCTTTTACTAATACCAGTGGAGTTAATGGTACTCTTATATCAGATAATCTATTAGCATGGATGAACCAAAGTGAATGTTTTTACTTTGGTCTAATTGATGATGACCATCTCAATCATCTAAACAGAAAATTTGTCACACCATACCACAGGCCTAGTTACCAGGGTAACTCCAGTTGGACTAACTTTGCCCTCAATTAAAATGCTTATTTTCAGTTTTTCTTGATCTTTGTCACTTGTCTCCCTGAGTGTGAATCATGAGTTACTAACAAGGAAGTTGAATTAGGCAGATAATTACATTCTGATACATCAACTTGACCTCATTCTATCATCGGCAATCACTGAACTTAACTTTGTCAGAAAGGAAACCTTCTTTCTCCAAGATTGTCCACGCCTGCCCTTGGCGTGTTGTTCACTCCTTCCACTTGACGTTCCTAGTCACATTGGGGAAGCTGTGGGTGTGACTGCTGGCAGCCTAGAGTCATCTTTTAGCTTCCCGAGTAGGGCAGGATTCTCTTTCACAGGACCAGCTTCCGCTTCAACTTCCTCAGGTCCCTGCACGTCAGCCAGAAGCTTTGTGTTCTCCGAGGGAAAAGTTACTGAAAGACTTTGCAGTCATCACAGCTAATTACAGCAAAGCACAAGCCATTACCAATGTTTGTAGCTGGCTTAAAGATAATGTAGAGCAATTAGCCATCTCAAAGGAAGATTCCACCTTCTTAGCCCATGATGATGCCAGGAGAACATCTAGAGGTCACGTTGGCTATGACTGACTTCAGAAAAGTGGCCTTTCAAGAAAGCTGTAAACTCCAGTCCCTGGCTGTCTTGTCACCTTTGTTACATAGATATCTACCTGACTTACCTTCAGAATCATGCACGGTTGTCCTGGATTTGCAGTCAGGGAAACTGAGTTTGAATCTCCTCTCTGTGCATTATTACGTGCCCTTGGGCAATTCACCTCTTTTCTATTAGCTTCAGTGACTTCATCTGAAAAATGAGAGATTAGACTAGATGATTCCTAAGGCTTTTTTGTTCCAGCTTTGAGTTCTGTGATGCTATATTATTGCTATTTCTAGCCCATGCCAAATAGGGAAAGGGGTTGTGATGCCAGCTCTTGAATTAGCTAATTCACTGCTCAAACTGCTTTCCCAAAACTTTCCAGTGGCAAAACTGATCTCTCTATTCTGTTCTGGATCAGCAGACCTGGGCCAATGAGTTGGAGGGGAGCCCAGTTTAGTCTAACTTTGTGTTTATGTAGTTATCTAAGGCCACCTATCTAATCATTGGTGTTTCCCTTCAAATGTTCAAAGCAGGAACACCTCATTTCTTGGCTTAGCTACATGGTGGCCTTACATACGAGTTGTACCACTTTTTAGGTTCTAGTTGGCTGAAGCACAAATTTAGTGGCTGCCAGGTTTTTTAAGTTTTGCAAGCATTAATGCACCTTACTCAAGTGATAGGTGGTAGTAGTTTGTCTGATATATTACTAAACAAGCCTGTCTCAATACATGCCAAAGGCTTTCCTTTCCAAACTGAACATAAAGGACAAAAGTTATCAGAGGGCAGGAGAGAAAGAGAGCAGTTAGATGACCTGCAAAGTCTCTAAAGGTGAGCATCAAGTATTGAGAAGATTGAGGAGTCTTCTTACTGAGTGGGAAAGCTCTGGTTACCTAAGAAATGTCCAGTAAGGGCTATTTTTTCAGTCAACAAGCATTTATTAAAGGTTATATGCCAAGCACAGTACTACATCCCAGATACAAAGAAAGGCAAAGATTACCCTTGCCCTCAAGGAGTTTGAATTTTATAGAGTTATTATAATGTTTTATTTTGAGGACCATAATAATAAAAATACTATTAGCAAGCCTTTGGATATTAGAGAAATTAAATATCACACACACACACATATATACAATTTTTTGGTTGTTGACCTGTGATTTCATCAGTAGAGGGAATATGTGGTAAGGAAATTCCTGTCACCAAAGCACATCTATTGTTCTGCAATTTCTGTCCTTTGGAGGTTGCCAGAGTAGCTAAAGAGTGGGCTTTAGAATCCGAAAGAGCTACATTCAAGTCCGGCCTCTGACTTGATCTGTCTGGGCGACCCTGAGCAAGTTGCACGTACTACATACAGAAACACCCACATATGTACACATAGGCACATACATGCGTTTGCATGTCAATTTTATGTCTATTTAAATGAGACATGATTTCATTGATTTAGAAAGTTCCTGTTGGAGAGTTTCCTCTTCAGGGCAGACCAACATCTTTTCTACAATGTACATAGTTTAGGGAGTTGCTTGGGTCTCTGAGAGTCAAGGGTACATGACACAACCAGCAGGAGTCAGGGATGGGACTTAAAATGTAGATGTTCCATTATTCCATGCTGCCTCAACATGTCAGTATGTTTAAGAATAACCGTAGTGTTACATGTTCCCACTGCTTTCCAGTTTGTGACCACCATGTGAGATAGGTATTATGAGACTGGCATGTGAAATACAGTCTCCAGGACAGACCACCAAAGAGGAGATAAGTTTTGCTGCCATCACCAGAGGAATGGAGTATGGGGTATTTCTTATAGGAAAAACTGTACTCTGGGATTTCATTTTCTCTGTCCTCATGGCTTTTGCTACAATACAGCATACACATTAAGCCAATTAAAAAATGCAAAGCAATGTTCTTTTACTGCAATGTAAGGGAATTTGGGGACATGAACCATGGATAGAAAAGACGCACTATAGACTCATTACTCAATTAGTTTGACTCAACCTCAGTGATATCTAAGCCTTTTCAAAAACCTTCCTGTTTTATTCCATAGGTAAACCAGCTCTTCTAGTAATAGGGTGGGGTGCTTTGAGCTTTACCTTAGGGTGGCAAATTTAAAGAGCCTAACACTAGACAGCACTTCCTATCCTAGCATAAAAAGAAGAGAAGTTAGCAAGTAGTTAGCAGGAACAATTAGTCAGAGTCAGAACTCCTGCCCTTACTAGCTTGCCCTTTCCCTTACTCCCCTGATAGGGCCACCTACCCAGCAATGACCCTACATTGATGCTCAGCTAGCTTCTAGGAGAACTGTGAAGGTTAGATAAGTCACAGTCCCTGCCCTTAAGTAGCTGAGGTCTCCAGCCTGGGATAAGGTATCAACAATCACAAAAGACATTGTTATATTGTATTATGTGACAAAAGCAAGTATGTGTGATTTGTTACTGGGAGGACTGGGAATGAAGTAAATCAGTTACCCAGTAACATGCCATGGGAGGTGGGAGATTCTTGACCAACTGGAAGGGTAAGGAAAGGCTTCGATGCAGGAAGTGGCATAGCAATTGGGCTCCGATGGATAGATGGAAATCTAACTGGGAAGAGGGGACAGGAGAGCATCCCAGGCACTTATGAACCTAAGCAGGGAGAAAGGAAAGTGCAAGCCATCCATGTTCAGAGAATGGTGAGTCATCTAGCTTGGGATGAGTTTGAAAAGGTAAGTTCACCCCTGCCCATGAAGGTCCTTAAATACCAGCAAAAAAAGACTGGGCTTTATTTGGTGGGGAATATAGACCCACTAAAATTTATTAAACAGATGAATTAAATAACCAAAACCATATATAAGAAAGATTGGTCGGACAGCAATAAGAAGTTTTGGGGAAAGGGTTGGGGGTAGAGGATGAGAATTGGTAGGAGGTGGGAAGAGTAGCATTGAACAGAAGGTTGTGAGACCTGTTAAGAGACTATCATGGAACTCTTGAAGGACAGAAAAAGGGGCTATATTTAAGTCATGATAATAGTATTTGGAAAAAACCTTTAATTCCAATTCACTTCAAATCAGCTATTGCTATCAACCACCTGGATGGAAAAAGAAAGATTTATTTTTATTTGGTTTGGTTTTTCTGTCTAAGGCAAGATACATCCCTCAGCATCAGATTCAAACAGCTTGCCCCAATGTCATCTGAACTCTGACTTGGTAGATGAATTCATCTCTATTTCCTCTAGGATAAAATAAAAATTCCTCAGTCTAGCATTTAAGACCCTCCACAAATTGGCTCCAACCTAACCCTCCAGATTTATTTCACATTCCTCTCTTATCTTACAATCTAGCTTCCAGCCAAATCCATAAAATCTTAGATTAAGAAATGGAAGTCAAGTTAACAAGCATTTATTCAGTGCCTACTATGCGTACTTAAGAGACATTCAAATATTTTTTTCAGTCATGTAGAACTCTTTGTGACCCCATTTGGAGTTTTCTTGCCAAGGACACTGGAGAGGTTTTCAATTTATTTCTCCAGCTCACTTTACAGACAAAGAAAACTGAGACAGAATTAAGTGACTTGCCCAGGGTCACACAACTAGTAAGGTGTCTGAGTCAGGATTTAAACCTCAGACTTTCTGACTATAAGCCCCAAATTCTAATTACTACTACACACTGCCTCTGAAATGAGATCTGGTTTCAAAACTTGCAAAATGAGCTATTCTCTCATGCATTAAATACATTTCCCTTCTCCTCTATTTCTGAAAATCTTTCTTCAAGTTCTAACCCAGGTATCACTTTTCCTGTGTAACCTTCCTAGATGCTGTCAGCAAAACTTCTGCTTCCTTAAACATTTCTAGAGCACTCAGTCTGAATCTCTCCTTTGCACCTATCATTCCCTGACTTTTCTTTATCTGTGTACATGTCATATCATCCTTCCACCCTTCTCCTCCAACATAACATAACTTCCTTGGTAGCCTCAGAACCCAAGATAGAGTTGTACACAGAGTAGACACTTCTTTGTTTAATGAGTCACGGTGGCAATCTTTGTATGCTTTGCCCACTTCCTGGTAGCACAATGGATAGAGTACCTGGCATAGAGTTGGGAAGAACTGGGTTCAAGACATTTCCCAGCTGTGACCCTGAGCAAATTGCTTACCCCTAATTGCCTAGCCACTGTTGCTTTTCTATCTTTAAAACTAATCCTAAAACAGAAGGTAAGGGGAAAGAAAAAGTATGCTATTCTTAATAGAACAAGCAAACAATTCAGAAAGAGCTGTTTATTGCCAAAGAACCTACCATCATCTTCTTGGTGTTGAGCAACTTGTGCAGAGATTCCATGCATGTAGACATATTCTTATGTATAAAATTCACAAAATGCCAACATGTGTAAAAAGGACAAGTAAAGCAAATAAATTGATAGTTCAAACTTAAAGTTAGTGGATTCATAAGAGTCCTCCAGGAACCAAATAGGTTCTTGAAGGATGTTGTGCCATAGTTATACCCACCTAGGTTAGCAAAAGGCATTTAAGCAGTAGAACAAAAGGGGTAATTTAAAAGAATAATCATTAAGTTGTTGAACTAGTGTGTCCTTTCTTTTGGGAGCACAATGGACATTCAGTCATTTTTATCTGTTTCTTTATCTGTTCTTTCTTTAATGGTTAAAGCTGATCAGTCTGTCTGGATAAAATCACTAATGACATCTCTTCTCCACCAATCCCTTCATTTTCATTAACTTTTTTTTCAAAAATGCCCATTACTGAAAATCAAGAATATTTTTAAGGGATCAGTGTTTCTTATACCGCACCTAATTTTCTAGGTTGATAGTTCATAGTAATTTGAACTAGCAAAACCTAAGAGATAATCTAGTCTAACCCCTTCCTTTTACAGATGAAGAAACTGGGGTACTAAGAGTATTGGGGTACTCATATCTAGGGAATTTTCTCTTCTCAGGAACAATATATTACATGAAAACATCTAGAATTTGATTACTCTTCAGTTCTTCTGACTCTAGACAGTCCTTAAATATTCTATAACCTTGTTTTGTCTTTCTCTCCAACTAACTCCCTTGCCATTTAGCTAATTAAAAATAAAAATAAATCCCTTGATATCAATATATAAATCTTCATAGTTTGGCTAAACAAATTCCTGCATTATCTGTGTCCTAAAATGAATTTCATTTTTGGCATTTGAGGTTCATCACTTCTCTGTCAAAAAAGTGAGCAGTATGTTTCATCTTCAGTCTTGTGGGCTCATGGTTTATTATTGTGTTGGTCAGAGTTTTAATGTCTTTTAAAATTATTTTTCTCAAACAACTCCTTGGTCACATGGGTTGATGGGGATATGGGTAGGGATATAGACTCTAAACGGTTACCCTAGTGAAAATATCAATAATATGGAAATAGGTCTTGATCAATGACACATGTAAAACCCAGTGGAATTATCTGTCAGCTATGGGAGGGGGTGGGAGGAGGGGAGGGGAAAAAATCTTCTAAAATAATTAATTAAATAAAATTTTCCAAAACTTGAAAAAAAAATTTAAAAACTGTTTTTCTCCATAGTGTTTTTATCATTGTATCAATTGTTCTGCTAGTTCTGTTTGCTTTATACTCTATCAAGTTATAAAGGTCCAGTTTCAACTGAAAAAATACTTCATAATTTTTATGGTAAATTAGTAGTAGTAGTAGTAGTAGTAGTCTCTCGGTAACCGAGAATGACTATTGTCTTTGTGTGTTTTTGTGCACAAAGACACTTGTACATGAAGATTATAAGTGGAAAAGTCGATGCACAGAGACAGTCTCACTCTCTCGGCGTTGGAAGCCTGGGTCCAGTGGCACGAAAAGTCATTACATCTGGAGACTTCCTCAGCTGCATTGGATGGCCGTGTTGTCTTTTGTGCTCCAACACACCCTGAGCACTCCACAGTGCTTTGCTGCGTCGCCATCTCAGCCGTTGAACCTTCTTATTGGTTTCTTCCATCTGTTCAGCCAAAGCAGTCTTCACATGCTGGGTGAGCAAAGCCCTAGTTCACCAGGGGTCCACAACGACCCGATGGCTACCTTCACAAGGTTTAGCCTGCCTGTGGAAGCCGTTGCCTGGGGTGTAGCCACTGCCGCATGCTAGCAGCTACTAGGAGCCACAAGTGAGAGCTGGGTGTCAGGTGAGGGTCAGAGGCTGGAGAGCTGCCCTAGGAGGGCACAACAAGCCCTCCATACCAGAGATACTAACCCTCCCTGAACACCTAGGTACATATTACAATTTAGTCATTCCCAAAAGATACCTTAAATTTCAGTTCAGAGCTAGCACAATAAAAGCTGCTATAACTATTTTAAAATGTAGATTTCCCCCCTCTTTCCTTGATTTCACTGAGATGTCTATTAATGGCATACCTGGGTCATAACCAGGTGGCATAATGAATAGAGTTTCTGATCTAGGGTCATGAATATTTATCTTCCTGAGTTCAAGTCTGGTCTCAGACACCACTAGCTATGTGACCCTGAACAACTTTCTTAATCCTGTTTGCCTCAGTTTCCTTATCTGTAAAATGAGTTGAAGAAGGAAATGGTAAACCACTCTAGCATCTTTGCCAAAAAAATCTCAAATGGGGTCATGAAGAGTCATATACAACTGTAACATAATTTGGAACTTATCTTGGTGTATGGTGTGAGAAATTATGTTTATAATTTCTACCAGACTATTGTACAGTTTCCTCAGTTTTTTTATGAAATAGTGAGTCCTCTGCCAATAACTGGGATCTTTGGGTTTATCGTTATGCTACTATATTTGTTTGCTTTTATACTCTATATATGTAATCTGTTCTATTGGTAGACCTCTTTTTTAAAAAATCTGTACCAAGTTGTTTTAATTAGTCAGAACTGACAAGTTAGTAAATCAGTTTGGCTTTAACATATCCTCTTCCCTCTCATTTTTTTTTTCATTAGGGGGATCTTAATCTTTTGCCCCATGTCTCCCTAAGTTTGTACTACCCCTACCCCAATTTTGCATGAGTACATTGTGGGATGGGCTTGCAATTTGGGCTTAGGTATTTTTCTAGATAGGTGAGATTTTCTGTCCCCTTCCTTCATATCCCTTTTTCATATATCTCCATTTTTGTTAAAATTGCATTGTTAAGAGCTACTAACAGACTCTTGACTTGATAGTAAATTTTATAATGGCAACCACAATATTTTATTAATATTACATTTAAAAATTTTACTCTTCATTTATTAGACCCAATTATAACTTTCATTATTATTTTCCAAGGTTTGTAAAATATTTTGAGGAGAGAACTGTAAACAAATTAGTGTTACATATTTTTGTTATATTGGTTCAGTCTATTGTTAAAGTATTCTTCTATTTCCTAAACATTTTACTAGTATATAATGTGGCAAAGTAGTTTCTAATAATTTCCTTTATACTCCCTTCAATTGTCACAAGTTCTCTTTTTTCATTTTTATATGAATAATATTTCTCCAATTACTTAGATCTGTTTTTATTTCTGCAAAGAATATTTTACAACTAGATTCATATAGTCTCTGGGTGAATCTTGGAAGATAACTCACAAATATTTTATAGGTCTTTTAGTTGTTTTGAGTGGAATTTCTTTCTAGGTTTTACTAGATTTTGTTGATTATGTACAAGAAGATTGGCGGTTTAATCTTATATCCTGCAACTTTGCTGAAGCTATTATTTCAATTAAAATTTTTGTTGATTCTCTAGGTTTACTCAAGTATACCATCATATAATCACCAAATAGTGATAATTTTACCTAATTTTTGCCTATAATTATGCTATCAATTCATTTTTCTGTATTATTATTATAGATAGCATTTCTAGTACTATTTTAAATACAGTGGCTATAAAAGGTGTATTGCTTTACCTCTGATCTAATTAGAAAGGTATCTACCTTTTTTAAATTACTATGCTTGCCCTTAGATTTAGATAAATATTATTTGAATCTTAAAGAATGATCTACTTATATCTTTAATTTCTAGAATTTTTAATAAAAATAAATGTTGGATTATGTCAATCCTTTTAAGTACTCAATGATATGTTTTAGCCATTTATATTATTTTGGTTTTGCATTTCTTTTCATGTTTTACTGGTTTTAATTATTGATAACATTTTTATGCTTTATTATATTTATAACCTTTTTAATATTGAGCTGATACTATATTATTGGTATAAACCCAAACTGGTCATACTAAATATTTTTTAAAATATATTGTTCTTACCTACTTGCTAATTTTTTTTAAATATTTGCTTCAAGGTTTATTAGGGATATTGCTCTTTAGTTTATATTGTCTTTTTGGGATTTAGGGATCATATGTTATCTGGATTATAGAAAGATAAATCTCGTTATTGCAAACAGTTTAAATAGTATTGAAATTATTTTCTGAATGTCTGATATAATTTACTTGTGAATCTGGTATTGGAGTTCTTTTTTCTCTTTGGGAAGTCATTAATAGCTCATTCTATTTGTTTTTTTTCCTGATATTGAGTTATTTTAATAATCTAGTTCTCCTTTTGTTAATTTGAGCATTTTTATTGTTAAAGTGTTAATCTATTACTTTAGTATTTTGCTAGTATATAATTGGGCAAAATAGTTTCAATATTTTCTATTATTTGCTCTTCAATTTTTGCAAGTGCTCTTTTTATTTTACATGAGAATTTGGTTTTCCTCTTTATAAAATCAGGTTAGTTAGTTATTTTATTATTTTTAAACTTCTGAATGTATTTATCAATGTAATGATCTTCTTGCTTTCAATTTTCTTAAGATTTTTAACTTTCAGAAGGCCTGTTTTGTGATTTAGAGATGCCAATAAAACAAGGATCTTAGAAATAATCTAGTCCAACCCTTTCATTTTGGCAATGATGAAACCAAGGCACTAAAAGCAAAGGAACTTATCTAAGGTCCTCTTATGTAGGCAATTGTCTCTTCTTAGTCAACATTATTATCGAAAAAGTAAAACTAGAATTTTATTCTATTTCAATTCTTCTAACTCCAGCCATTCCAAAATCTTGATTTTTGTTGTTGTCTAGGGTGTAGGGATGGGAAATGGTAACTTTAGGAGAAAGCATTATGATTCCTAAGGACAAATGGAACCCAATTTTCTCTTTTATAAGGTGGATTTTTGAAAGTTCAACTACAGAAAATGAAATTAAAGAAGTATAAGAATATAATACCTCCTTCTACTAAAATAAAATATGCTTCACCAAATCAAAGGAATCCCAGAAAGGGCTACATGATACAAGATCAATAACATAGAAAATAAAATTGAAAAAAACCTACATCTTAAAGACTGCTCCTAAATAGCTTTTGAAGGCAGAAAAACAGAGTGCAGAGAACGAGTTAACATATGGTTTTCCTGACAGCTTGTCTCAAACATCACATTTCATATTCTGTCAATATTCTATGAAATGACTGATTTTGCAAAGTTTAGGAATTAATTACTTTCTGATTTTTTTGTTTTGAAATATACATATGCATACATGGAAATATCCACACATATATCCATGAGCACATGTGTATATTAATGCCAAGACTGAATTGCTACATACAAAAGCATGAGGAAAATATATATAGTTATCTGACAAGAGGGTGTCTAGGAGAAAAATTTGTATTCATTTACTAAATGCTCTGTATTCACATCTGGAAATTCTCTTATACTTTTATTCTGAGTGATTAAATCTTTGTTATAAATTAATAATTACTAAATGATTGATAAATTTTCAGGAAAATAATTTGAAATTTTTCTTTTCTTCATAGAATGAAATAGACCTCACAACTGTCAAGATGCTCAGGTCTTTTTCCAGATCAAAGAGGGAAGTTGGTTCTCAGATGTAGCTTCCCAGGAAAAAAAATCCTGTTTCCCATTCATCAAAGTTCAAATATAATGGCTGAATAAGGATGCTCAGGCCTGGCCTTATTAGTTAGTTAGGGGAGTACTCAAAGAAAGAGGGTCTATCACAATAGAAATCACAACTAAAACCAGGACTTGAAAAACGAGTCAATGGATGACCTAGTCCTCTCTTGGAGAATAATGAGAGTTGGCTGGTGTCAGGTTAGGCTGGAATGTAGGAAGCTGAGCTGTAACTAATACAGAGATATTGAGACTTTGCTCCAGGGCACTGACATTTTGCACCAAGGTGTTTTCTCTCTAGAAGGATCATAGAATCATAGATTTGAGCATAGAAGGAACCTTAGAGGCTATCAAGTTCAACCCCTTAATTTTGCAGAATAGGAAACTGAGGCATGGAGAAATTAAGTGATATGTGAGCCCAGATTCGAATCTTTCAAGTGTTAGTTTTCCAAATTCCAAGTCCAGTCCTTCATACACTACTCCATGATGACTCTAAAAAGAATCCATATCTACAGTTTTCCTTTCTCTGATACCTGTCTACTCATTTTATATCTCTATCTCCCAGTCTGGGCATTTGGCACTTGTTTCTCATTTCTTTTTTAAAGTCCACATTCAGTTTCTCCATTAATATTCTTCTCTCATCCATCTCTCTCTCTATTCATCCATCCTTTGGCAGTCTGGTGAATCCTAAAAAGTCCTTCTTAAATGTATAAAATTAAATACCTTAAATTACAAAGGAAAACAATTACATGGATACCATAATATTTTTAAAAACAAGTTCATAGGCCCAAGAACCCCTTTGAGAAGCATGAAAAGGTAAGATGATAGTAAGCCTGTTACTTGGAGCTAAATGGTCCCAGATGTTGGACCTAGACATTTGAGGATCTTTACATTAAGCAGAACATAAATGCTAGAACAAGAGAGGAGTCTGGGATGTCCCTAGAATTCAATTTAAGAAGTGTCACTTCCAATCTAAAATCAATAACAATAATTCAATCACTTGGTATTCTTAAAGAGACTTTGTACTAAGTGCTAAAGCTACAAAAGCAAAAAATTTAAAAACCCAGAACATTCTCTGCCCTCAAAGACCTTACATTCTACCAAGAAAAGAAAATGAGAGGTGTACAAAAAATAATACAACATATATATATATAGTAATTCCTGAAGGAGGATGCTAATAACAGAGTTATAAGTATCCTCTCCACCCCCAGAGGAGGAAAATGGGGAATCAGAATAGGATTCCTAAAGGATGGGGCCCTTGAGCTGATCCTGAAAGGAAACTAAGAATTTAATGAAGTTATGGGGTGGCAAATAATGCAATCCAGCCATAGGAGATAAAATATACAAAGGCACAGAGGTAGGAGATTGAGGATAACGTATGAGGAACAGCAGGTAAACCAGATTGACTGAAATAGGGAGTAAAACACCTGAAGGATGCTAATGTAATAAATTTAGAAATATAGGCTAGAGATAGATTATGAAGGGTTTTATGAAAACCAAAGAAGATATCAAACATATTTATTTTGCTTTAAGATTTATAAAGTATTTAATTTATATTATCTCATTTAATTCTTATAATACTCCTGTGAGATAGATATTACAAGGATTAATACTCCCATTTTACTGATAAAATTGAAGGGAAGGTACCATTAAATGATGTAGAAATGTGTGGTCACATGGTGAAATCCCAGGTCTTCCTGACTCTAGATGCACAACAAGTAAGTTTCTTAAAGAGTCAAATTCAGTCTTAATGATGGGAGAAAAACAAAAAACTTTACTCCAGAAACCTGGAGTACTTTGTGAGAATTCTCAACCTAAGCCTGAGTGTTAAAATGGAATTGACCTTGGAGATTCATGAAGAATAGTCAGAGTTAGACAATGTACTGGAGACTAGAAAGAGACTAAAAAACAAAACACAAAAACCTGGAACATGGTTTTAATCCTTTTAACTTGTGCCAAACCAAATAAATAACAGTGAGATTGTGTACCTGTAATTTATCTCATCTCTGTGTAGCTCCTACCCCAAGACATTATCACATTGTATTTAAAATAGCCATGAACTTAAACTGCCTGTGCTTGAGTCCATTTTACTGGGGGAAGGGAATCATCAGACCATGTATCCTAGTCATATCATCTTTGTAGGAAAAACCTTCTGCTCTACCTTTGATCCTCTGGGGGATGGGAGGTGGCAACAGAGAGATGCCCCAAAGAAGCAGAAACAGGAAACTGTTGGGGGGCTGAAGACAGGATGCCCATTAATCAAAAGCATTTCTACATTTTCTCCATCTAAATGGTCATTGGTGTTCTGATGCTGACTAATCTGCCATGACTAAGGAAAGCAAACTACTCTGAGATCGCTTTTCCTGATTTTTAGCACCCTAAGAAGAAATCTGAGTGGTTACCTCACTCCTTAACAAAGTTAAATTCCCTCCGTAGGTAGATAGTTGAATCCCACAGAGAAGAATTTCCTCTTTCCTTCACATTAAGACTGGTCTCAATTGATTATCTTTGCACCCTATTTCATAGTTAAAACCACTATTTTCTACAGTAATTCCATGAAGAAGATTTTGCATAGTATTCACTGGAACAAGAAGTGACAACTTCACTTGGTCATTAAAAGTTCAATTCATAGTCAACATTTATACATTAAGAGGCTCAAGTCTGAAGACTTTTGTTTGCTTACTTTTGTCACCTCTGTAGAAGCCTTTTCCCTAGGACTCACCAAGGGGCCTCCCCATAGCCTCCACCTGTAGGCAGATACAAAGGTTTACTACCGGTAGCCTCATGCAATTGAGCAGGAAACTCCCTTGATAGGTCCTTCTTTCTCCCCTCATATTTAGTGTCTTGTCACTCCTCTTTTGGATTCTTCCTCACCCAAAGGGTGGTACTTCTCTGGAATTTCCCATTTTCTGGTGGGTGGCTGAGTTCTGAAACTCTCAAACTTGGGATTGGTATTTCCCAAGGAAAAATTCTCAGCACATCACCAGGAACTAGACTTTCAGAACTCTAATCACTCAGAAAACATAATTTTCCACCCTCTATCCCAGGGTTGAGATCAGATGTGTTTCTCCCATTGTCTCTCCCTACAGGATCAATGCTTTCCCAATACCACATTATTACCCAATTGTTGCCATCTCCAGGACACTTTAGACTTGTGATTCCCTACTCCTCAGGTTCAATGGGGTTAATAACAGAGTCCCAGATGCCTTTTCCTAAGGCAAACATTAAAGTAGTGCGGGAAGGATCTCAGTCTGATCTTCACTCTATTGAGAAGCAAAATGATAAAAGAGAAGTGAGGGAGAGGCAAAAGAGGTCTTTAGAAATGTCCTGGCCCCTCCCATCACATACTAGAGACAGAGTAGTTTGAGCCATCCAATTCATTGACTACAAGAAGAGTAGCTCCACCTACATGATCAACCAAGTCATCTAATTCATTATAAACTCAAAATGAATAGCTCCTTCCTCAAAATTTGAGCACAAGAGCTGTACATGGACCATACTCAAAGTCACTCCTCCTGGTTCAAGCCAACCAATGGTACTGACTCAGCCCTAACAGCATGTTGTAGATGAATGATTCCCTCTTTCCAGCCAAGGAGTGACCCAACTCTGATAGGACTTTATGGAAAATGCTGGGTGGTTGTCCCTTAGCTCTCTCTCCCCACACATCGAGGGGTTTTGGGGTAGTGCATCATTTAAAGGAAGAGACATCTTTGAGTTCTCACTCTAATTTCAACTTTCCCATTTGGAAAGTAGTTTGCTCTGTTTCTCTGCCCTATGAGGAACATGAGAGAATGGACTTTACTCTTTACACCCTACTTAGCCACTTCTTCCAAATAAAGCATGAAATCAAGCAGGTGAACTAGTTTCTGAGCTTCTGGGTGCCCTTCTTGGGATTTACTTTCTTAAGTAAATGATCAAATGCCATTCTCAGGGTGGTCATGGTTGAGTTTGGAGGTAATATTGTGAGTTCAAGAGATCCAGAAGTTATGGCTCCAATGAGTAGATTTTGCTGATGGCAAGGAAAACTTTTGCCCTATAGGAGTCAACTACTGACAAGAGGAAGAACTCACATTTCTGATTTGACTTGCCAGAAGACTTGGCCTTTGGAGGTGAAAATAAAGAACCAAGGTCAAATGTAAAGTGCTTGACTAGAAGTCCTGCAACCAGCTGCAGATTAGGTATTTTTTGTTTATTTGTTTTTTAAAACCCTTACCTTTTAGCATAGAATCAATACTGTGTGTGTATGGGTTCCAAGGCAGAAGAGAGGTAAGGTCTATTATGCAAGGGGAGTTAAATGATTTGCCCAGCATCACACAGCAAGAAGTGTGTAACATCAGATTTGAAGCCAAGACCTCCCATCTCTAGGCCTGGCTCTCAATCCACTGGTCCAACTACCTGCTCCCATGTTAGTTGCTTTTCTCTGACAACCTCTCAGCCATATTTAATGGTAGCACTGTCACTTGTTTAGTTTCTATCAATGCCCTTATGAGAACATTTGGTATTTTAGCATTTATTTTGTATGTAGGATATTAAATGCCTAACCCATAACTGATTAGTACTATAAAAATTAATTTTATCTCTAGTAATAAAAATAGTATATTTTATGAGGTTTATTAAGGATTATTAGAAATCAAGGAATAAAAAAGATACAAAATAAAAACCACGTGCCCATGGCTGATTAGCCAATTCAGAATCCCTGCACTTAGCTTACCACATCATTGCAATGGAAGAGAAGAAAGCATGTGGTAGGCATTACTGCCAGTTAAATACCAATTGTGATCTCATCTACGTGGAGACTCAGTTGAGGTTATAGGGAATTCTGGGAAATACCAAGGACTTCTGGGGATTGAAGTCTAGGGTTCAAAATCTCTATACAGTACATATTAACTACCTTTGTGATTTCCCTTTTAGGAAAATCTTAGACATTAGCCTAAACCTAAGCAATCTATTCCTGGTGACATGGGACCCTAGGTTTCCCTGTACATCCCAAAACTCCACAAGTGGAAAATTCCTTTCCTTCCTTGCATTCTTATAATGCTAAGGAAAAGGTGACTCTGGATATCAGAGACTCATGATAAGGCAAGACCCCTGAGAGGAATCTTCTCCATGGCTTCTCCCCTAGATTTTGAGATGGAAACAGATATACATCTTCTGGTTATGCTCTAATATCATCTGGTTGTAATTTAGGGCATCTACTCATCCCCTAAACTGTGGCAGTCACCCCTTGTGTCTTCAGAACACAAACCTCAGTCAGATAACGAACATCCCTCACACCTGCCTAACCTCATCCCTCATTCCTGTTCACTGAGCCCCTGTTGTCAAAAGATATAAAAGACCCAGGACACATCTCCTGGGGGAGGCAGTGCCTACTCTTGTGTCTGTCCTCCTAGCTACTTCAACATGGATTCCAAATTAATAAATTTCTCTTTTTATTTCTAAGCTAAGTTATGGAGTCTTGTATTCTTGCAAAGGAACCTGTACCAAACCCCAGGGATTCACCTCAATCCCCCCCAATACTGGGACATTAAGGTGAGGGTTTAATGAGTCAAACAGTGTAAGAAAGGGTACCTTAACCCTATCCTCATTAGAGGTCAAGATCATTCAGACCTGAACTCAGTTGGATCTTCTGTATGGATCCAAAACCAAGAGGCCTTTAAGTGGAAAAGGAAATATCTTAACCATGTAGCATTGTCAGAAAGGTTGTAAGTATAGTAGGTAGAAAATAAAAATGAAAATAAGAGGAATCACCCTAATCCTTCCTTCCTTTGGAATTGCTTGGGCAAGTCAAGGTCTTCCTCAAACATCACTAGATGAACCATGTCCTGATTATCCTTTAATCATGTCTCTACCCTTCTGCTTATCAAAGACAGAAAGGGACTAGCTTCAAGAGATAATGACTAGGTGCTCAGTGGATAGAAAGCCAGACTAGGAGGTCCTGAGCTCAAAACTGGTCTCAAACACTTCCAAAGCTGTGTGACCCTGGGCAAGTCACTTAACACCAATTGCCAAGCCTTTATTGCTTGAAACCAATACTTAGTATTGACTCTAAGACAGGAAGTAGGGTTTAAAAAAATATAATGACAAGGAAAGGAATAAATTCTTCTTGCAGGCTGTCCCTAAAAAAGTAGTTTGCCTTTTACTACATCTGCCATATCACTTAAGTCTAGATACTCATGACTCAATATCTGTATCCTGAGTCACATAGTTCATCTTTCTCCGATATTAAAGACCTTATAAAAGCTATTCATATAATAAGATTCAATCTCATTCAGCTCTGTCTCCAGATGAGGGTAAGTTAGAGGGAGGGTGGAGAAACTCCAAGTCATTTTAGACCAAGGTTCAAACTTCTGTCCCGTTTAGTTCTATGTGTAACAATCTATTCACTGACTCTCCATTGCCATCTTCGTATATCCAATTAGTAACAGACATGAATCAATCACATGTAAATTAAGGCTGGTTATAATTTTAGATGAGAACATCAAGGTTTAAGAACAACTTAAGGAATTGAGAAATCATGTAAGAAATGAATTCCAACAGCAAGCAAAGAAGAAGGGAATATATAATAGTCTTCATTTTCCTTTTGCTGATCTCACAGAGACTCAGAAGCTTCAGATTATTCCAGTCCCTCCATTAAGTTGAGTTTTTTAGCTATTTCTTTCTTTGTCTTCCCCTTATTAGGAGGAGTTCTTAGTTCGGGAGCTACACCTTCAATAATCAGACTATAATCTCTGAACTTTACCTTCAAAGACTTCTTTCCCAGAATGCTATTGAGTTGCTTGCTTCCTGCTTTCTACTGTTGCTGCTTGCCTCTCTAAAACCAACTGGAATCTTAAGCTCAGTCTTCTTTTCCCAGTCTCTACCACATATGCAGGTTCTACCCTCTCCAGGCAAAGTGTTGGAGGAATTCAGTGTGTCAAAACTCTATTTCCCATCAAGCCATGCTCCTGAGTCCAGAGTCTTTTACTGTTATAAAATGCAACCAATTTATCAACCACCATCAGTGAAACCCATTTTCCAATGTGTCCCTTAGTTCATCCCTACTTCCATTGGAAAACAGTAAATCCCAAAGGAAGTCCCTGTAAACTTAGCAAGTTGTTAGGGAGATTCTTTATCTAAATCTTATACTATAAAACAAAATAGGAAAACAGTGAATAAGAAACATGAACTTATATTTGGATTCTGAGTCAATAATACAAGAACTCCATATCTTTTTCTGTTCTTCCAAAAGGTCTCCAACTCAACTAAAAACCTCTAGTTCATTCTCTGTACCAAGAGTTCAAACCTCTCTTCATGAAGACTATTAGAAAAGGAGATAGTCCTTTGTCTCAGTGTTCATGCATTGCCTAGTATTTAAACCCAGGGATTATAAAGCTTCTTTAGCAGATGGAAATAAGAGAGAAGTCTTAGGACTCACTTGATTTAATGTCTACATATCTAACTTCTATGTTCCTGCAGATTCTGAGCTCCAAGCTTTGAGGAGAAAATTAGCCTAGAAAAAAAAAAGATATGACTTCACCCTAGCCTTGGCACAATGCACTGGGGACATATTTTGGCCCTCTCCCTCCTTCTGTATTTAGCAAAGGCTTTCTAACCTGCCATTGGCTTGTAGCCCTTTCTTACTTGCCTATAGTAAATAATCCTGTTCACATTCCTGGTGCACCAAACAATAGACAGCAGATTATCCATATACAACCCCAAACCAACAAATGTAAAATTCAGACATGTTATCATCACAACAACAACTAGCATTTTTATAATATTTTAAGCTTTGCAAGATGGTTTATAAATCGTTGGTCCTCACAACAAGCTTGGGATTTCTTTCTTTGTTTAATCATCTCCATTAAAAAAATTTGGAAACTGAGGCAGAGAGAGGTTGTGACTTCTTCCCCCATAATAACTATGGGAAGCCAGATTTAGACTCCAGTCTTCCTCACTCCAGGACCAGCACTCTGCCCACTGTAACGCCCAGCTGCCTCTCGAACAAAAACATACAGAGAATCAGCTGCATAGGTCAAATAACACTGTCTGGGCTAGGCACAAAGCACCAGACTCAGCAACACGATCCATCTGTCACACTAAAGATCCCTAGCATGCCCATTTAGATACACTCTACGCTGGAAACACGCAAAGAGCTTTCTGAACATTACAGCTGTGTCTAAAGCTGTCCATCCCGAGATCGTATGACCTACTTTCAGTGAGCAAAGCTGCTGCTGAGACTGCCATCTACCCTGCCACAGTATGTGTTGGAGATGTGACTTTGGGAAAGCGCTCAATGGAAAGATGGTAACCAGTAGGTTCAGAGATTGACTCCAGGCCATTCTAGGGACTTTCGGCATCTCCTCACTTCATCTGCCTCATTTCATTGTTGTTCAGTCTTTTTTCAGTGGCATCTGACTCTTCCTGACCCCATTTGGGGGTTTTCTTGGCAAAGACACTGGAGTAGTTTGTCATTTCCTTCTCCAGTCATTTTACAATTGGGGTAAATAGAGCTAAGTGACTTGTCCAGAGTCGCACAGCTAGTATGTGTCTGAGGCCAGATTTGAAAACAAGAGGAGTCTTCCTGGCACACTATTCACTCTACCACACCTTCAGGGCAGAGACTCGGTAGAGCCAGGCTTTAAACATAGTCTCTGTCAACCAGTCCTGTGTTCCTCCAGCATACACACTGTCTGGCTCCTACATAAATACCCCAAGCCTTTCCCATTCCATTCCTGAGGGATCAGGGGTTTCTTCTCACCTTCAGAGTTCATTTGCCCAGATCCCCGAGGCTCCTTTCATCCACATCATAAGGAAGGTTCCAGGCATTTCTCAAAAGCAAAACTCTGTTTTTACCTCAAGCCCAGATTATCTGAACTCTCCTGGGACCCCAGGACTTTCTTGGGTCCAAACAAACTTGCTGACCTTTGCCCAACCTTTCAGGTAGACAAGCTCAGAGAAGAAAGAGCTCCTGGAGTTGGGTAAGATTCTAAGACAATTGCTTTACACTCTCCCAGGTGCCCTAATTAGCATCCTTATTTTTGTATCACTCTCAGGTGTTGCTCACTAAGCAACCCAACAAAAGGGCTGAGGATCCTTGAAGGACACACACAGACTCTTGGAGCTATTTTGACTTGGGAAAAAATGAGGTGGCAATTAATAGTATTGTAATAAGCACACAGGTTGCAACACCCAGTATAAAATTATCCCACATAGCATGCAAATGCTTTTTGTGTTCTTCTCAGTATAAACAGAGACACCAAGGGCTGTACCTGGTCCCTTATTGACTTTTCCCTCAGGTTTGTGTGTCTGACTCATTTCCACCGCTATAAACTCTGGGGAATCCTGGATGGAATGATTTGAACTTAGGACCTGCGTGACACTAGGTAAATCACTTCACTCTCTGCCTCAGTTTCCTCATCTATAAAATGAATGGTTGGAGAAATGACCTGTGAGGACCATTTCTTCTCTAAATCTATGATCCTATACCTGATACTTTCAGTAGTTTCCTTGGGAGGTCAATGGAGATCCAAGCTGTCTATTTTACCTGCATAAAAAAAGTGTATTGGAATGGAAATACTGTATAGATAATCTAAATATTTATAAAGACTGGCCTTGGTACACAGAGTTCAGTGAGACTGTTAATGCTGGAATTACATTTGTGTGCTTGGAGAAATACAGGTCTAATTGTTCTGCACAGCATGACATGAAACTTCTGCCAAAAGTCACATGCAGTATACTGCACAACTCATTTCTTGGCAGTCAGTTTGTACCAGAGATTATTTTTAAATTAAATTTCATAACTCTCTAGCTGTTTTCTGTCTCTACTCAGATTGTTTCAGGACTGTTTTTGCTTTTACAAACATCATTACTGGTTTCACTAATTCAGACCATGCATGTGACCAGTCAACTGCCTTTCAGACTACACCTTTTCCATTTCAGGATTGTAAGATTTTGAAGATTCTCTCTTCCTCATAAACTTTCATTGGCTCCCTATTGCCTACTGGAAAGCTTACCGATTAAAGCTCTCCACAATCAGTCTATAAACTCTCTCTCTAGTCTTCTGTAGGCTACCAAGAATGTTATACAGAACCCTGGACTTGGAGTCAGGAAGATCTGAGTTCAAACTCAGCTTTGAACACTTACTAGCTATTTTCAGGTCCCCCAAGCAAGTTACTTAACCTTTGGCTGTCTCAGTTACCTTGCTATAGAATGGGAATAATTATAATAATAGCGTGAAGATAAAATGAGTTAATATCTGCAAAATGTTTTGCAACCTTACAGTATTATAAATGCTAATATTATTATTGTTAAAGTACTATAAATGCTAATGTTCCCCATTCCTCTTTTGTGCTTACTACCTGTTTCAGGCAAACTGAAATATTGAAAGCCATAGTCTCTCAAATAAGCTTAGTCCCTCATTTGATGCTATCAAAATATACCACTAAAATGTAAATTCCCTGGGCAAGAACTGTGTCTTTTTCCATTTTGTATCCCTAGCACCTAGAATAGAGATTTGTCCATTATAGGTGCTTAATTAAAGTTTACTGAATTGAATCACAGCAATTGTCTTCTGACTACAAGAGTTGAAATGTTTAGAAGGTACATTCACCTTCTCAGTTGCCATGGTCTGATTTGGATCGTTGTCTTTGTAATTTGCAGAACTGGACCTGAGTGCCTGAAAGGGTTAATTTGATTGACAGAAGGATCATTAATGGGATTCTAAAACACAAGTAGGGCATCGAGTTCCAGGGTAATTTGATTTATCTCATTGAGTGATTTTTCCATTCTTTAGGACCAATGTGCTAGAAAATAGTAGGCGCTATGAAGGGGCTCCTGGGATCTCACTTCCTGTACCCTGTGACTGAAGGCAAAAAGAACACTGGCCCTTGATGTGAAATGTGAAGAGATAACTATTGCATCTGCCAACTTCTTACTGCATTATGCTAACAATTTTATAAAGAGTTTCAAGGCTTCTGCGTAGACGTGCATTTTGCAAAATCCATACAAATCAGGACAGGCAAATAGGAAAGCACCAACTTATTGAAATATAATAAAGTCACTTGGGAAAAAATGGGAAGAAAAAAAGCAGATTGGAGGGGAGGGTCCCTCAGAGGACAGAGAAGGATGGTCTTGGACTACCATTGGGACCACTCCTAGGGCTCCTTCCCATCAAGTGAGTGCCTAACTCCCATAGGATGAGAGTTCCCCTCTATAGGGAAGAAAAATTGTTCTGAGAGAAATCCTGCCAACTGAATGGCCTCCACTTTCCCACACAAATCCAGGGCTAGTCAAATGAATTGAAACCAGAAGAACAGAGGACAGGTAAGAAACACTACAGGACAGTATTATTCACAGATCTTTTCATGAGACAGCCCTCTTAAGGTGTCATGAAACCCTGCACTTAACAATATTTAATTACTATCTACCAGGGGTTCGGTGGATCATTAACATACAAATAATTGTTCAGTTGTTCTTGTCACCAGCAAAGCAGTAAAAGCCAAATGTGATAGGAAACAAGAAGATAATGAGTAGGCCTCTTGGAGAAAATTAAAAAAAAAAAGAATAGAAAGGAGGGGGAGAATCTAGTAAGCAAGGGAGGAAGCAGCAAGGCACAGAGTGTTGCCTTTCTTTCCCAGCATACAACTTAAGATGTCAACAGAAAGTTGGCCATTATTCCTCCCCATCCCATTTGTATTCACTGTCTGACTTTCCATAGGCAGTGCCCAGAGAGTAAGGAGGTTATTAAGGAAAATAAGCAGGCAAAAGCCAAGGTTCCTTGCCAGTCTGGAAAGAGGTCCAGGGAACTGGGAGGCCATTTTCAACAATGGCTTTATGGAAAAACTGCTGATTCCTGCAGCTCTATGTTCTTCTGAAGTGGATTATGAAACATAGTCACAGAGCCTCTGCCATGAAGGCATAGAATGTTTATTACAGGAGAATCACCTAGAATCATTTTTAGAGTCAATAAAGATAGGAGCATTGATTTTCCTCCTCCTCATTTTTTCCCACTATTCTTTCTCTCATGTAGAAGAGCTCTGCCTTATAGCAAACACACACATTTACATATATGTCATCAGTGTTTAGAAAATATTGTTGTTTTCTGCTTCGGTTGGAGCTACAAGATCATTCAACACTGACATTCTTTGTTTTACTGTTGTTCTCCTTGTGGGAAACATTCTCCTGGTTCTGTTAATTGCACTCAGAATCAGGTAATGCAAGTCTTCCCAAGTTTCTTCCAAGGCTATCAAAACCTCAAACAATACTATTTATAATAAATAATATTTCTAGCTTCAATTTCATGAGAAAGTATGCCTCTTTTTGATAGTGTAAGTTTCTCCCACATTTATGTTTTTGAAATATTTATGAAGATTTTCTTGCTCAAAAGGATAGCTTTTGTCTTCATTTATCCTTGTGCTGCAGATAAAATACTTGACATGAACAATGATGTTTATGTTGTTGTAGGTCAAACAAGAATCAATATCATTGATTAAAATAGCTATTAGGTTCCAGTCATTGTACTAGATGCAGTGAATAAAAACCCAAATATACAGAAGAAAATAATAATACAGAATTATATCTTGGGAAATATAAATTAAAGAGGGGGACAATCCCAACATGCCTTGTGCCTGACTGACCTGTATACCATCTTTCATGGAGTCTGGTACCCACTCTTCATAGTAGCTGCCTATATTAGTCCTTCAATTTTTTAAATTCCAAGTAGCTTCTTAAATTTTCCATTCTTCCCACTCCACTGGGAGCTAAGTTCTTTCTCAATTTCTGGCTTCTAACTCTTTTTATGGACCACCCAAGGGTGTGGTCAATCATTTAACCAATGGATGGCCAGGCTCCATCTCTAATTTAATAAAGGAACTTGTTCACACTTTATAAAGAGATCACTGGACATGATTGCATATTTTACAGTTAATTTAACACCTTATTATCAGTCCCTTCCTTTTTGTGATTATAGCCTGGTCTTTCTGGGCTGAACAAGTTGGTCAGAAATTAACTTTCTACAAAACGAACAATCCTTATTCTAAAGAAGGAAGATAATGGTGGTATTAATGGTGATGAGTTAACCGTGAAAAAAAAATGAAAGAAAACAGTTAAAGGCATTTACTATGTGTCAGAGAATCCAGTCATAATTTGGGGGTTCTCAAGGGCTGGGTCAGCTGAGTAGCAAACTCTTACAGATTCTCTCAAGATCAAAAGACTGGGTACAGGCTTTATTATAAATTGCCTTTTTATTAGTCAAGAACAAACATAGCTCAAATTTGGAGATAATCATCCCTAGATTGGCTATATAACAATGAACTTCTAGTTATAGCAACTAATAGGCTTCATCTATTAAGGCATGGAAGGGCTGCAATCGGATTTAAGGGAGAACATGCCCACATTACTGAAATCATAGATTCTTTAAGTTTTGACATTAGTAATAACAACTTACATTTCTATGGTGCTTCAAGGTTAACAAAAGGCCTTAAAGTTGCCTTTCAAAGGAATTTCTCTTTTGTTGGCTTTTATTCCCAATGAAAAAGCTAGAATTATCACTAACCAATTCAATAAATTGGCACTAACTTCCTCCACTTGCAAGTTCGTGATGCTGATATATAAAAAAGAGAGATTTTATTTTAACAAATATATTAAAATACATATGTTCGAGCTTTTTTAACACCAACACTCTTAGAGCAATGCTATATGCCTCTGAGTCATGAAATACTAAAGTCTCTGAAAAATTGAAGTTGAGTGAGGCCAGTGAGAGGAGGAGCATAGTGGGTGTGAGCAGATGCAACTTGTTACCAAGAATGATTCAGAAGAGGCATAAAGGACTGCTATCAGAGAAATGTCTGTCTAGAAAAATCATGGGATGAGCTGAGGGATAAACAATGGACACACCACATGCTCAGTGTTAGTAAAACATGAGAAAGTTCCCTAGCATTTGGGGTCAATCTCTGTTGCAAATGTCTTAAGACATAGATGAGGGCTGCAAAAGAAAGATGGATGTGAATGAGCTTGCTTTCCATTTACATTGTATATACTTAGTATTTACATACCTATTTGCAAGTTGCTCACCATTGGAAAGTAAGCTCTTTGAGGGCATAGGCTGGGATTTTGCCTTTCTTTGTATTCCCAGCCCTTCATACAGTGCCTGACATATGGTAAGCATTTAATAAATGCTTACAGACTGACTGACCTCTGACACTACCTGGTGACCTTAGGAAAGTCACATAAGCTCCCTGGGTCTCAGTTTCCTCATTAGTAAAAAGAGGGGAGAGGGGAGGTTGAAGTAGCTGGCCTCTGAAGTCCCTTCCCAGCTCTTGTGATCCTTACTCTGGGGTCAAGTGAGGAAGAACTCCTGTGAGCTGGCATCCTGTCTGGGAGAAAGGCTACAATGATATCCATAGTTCTGGTTTCTGCCCAGAAAGCTGCATGTAATTCCAACCACTTACTGGTTTACTACCAGGAGATACAAGATAATTTATGTGTTGCTCTCAAATGCATGGGCACAGGGACCATGACTCCCCCATCCTAGGTGAATCCCCCATCATGTGAATGTACGTCAATTGAGAACCAGTTTTCTTTAATAACCAGGATCAGTAAAGAGATCAATAATCACCTTTCCTTCATGTCATAGAATGCCTGAAAGCTCATCTCCTGCCTTATTTAGAGAAGCTTTTATTGATTACCTAGTTATTTTCTCCCTCTAGAAATTGCCTTCTATTATTTTGTATTTACCTTCTATTTAATTTTTTATGAATATGTTGTATCCCCTCAGAACATAAGCTCCATGAGGGCAACAATTGTTTCACTTTCCTCTGTTTTCTCATCTGTAAAATGGGAGTAATAGTAGCACCCTACAGAGTTATTATGAGGATCTGAGATAATACATGTAAAGCACTCAGCAAACTTTCAAGCACCATATAAATTCTAGATGTCACTATTGTTTTTTCCGATTGTATTCCCAGCACTAAGTACAGTGCCTTGCACATTATAGGCTAAGTGCTTGGTAAATTAAAGAAATCATCTTATAATGCTACAGAGCAGCTCCTTTTCTATACTGACCTGAGATGAAGAGCATTGTGTAGTTATGCTCAGTGGGAACAAATTATGAAATGGTTTAATGGTAGAATTTGTACTTTCTCTGACAGTTCCCAGGGAAAAATATGGTTTTCAAACTTGGTTTTTCAGAGTATGCCAGGACCAAAGGATGTGGTTCTTTGTAGGATTGCTCCTGGCTTCCTGTGTTAGATTTAGACTTCAGATTTATTGCTTAGCCCTTTTTATATGTAATCTTAAGCCTTTTACAAAAGAATTCATACTGTGAAAATATTACATGTTCTACAATCAGGGAAGAATAACACTGAATATTAATTCACAAAAAGAGCCTTCAATTTGAAATTAGGATTCGATTTGTTCCCTCTAACATGCTGATCAAATTCCCTTGATGTCACAAAGTGGAAATGAGCCAGTTGTTTCCTTTGCTTCCTTCACTTATTTCCTTCCCCATAACTAGTCCTTCCTTTTCACCAGAATGTGCCATTTATCCAGGAATATGCTAGTAAATATTTTATAATCAAGTCTTAAAAAAGTGTACAAAGGGCATACTTTTAATTTAATCTGTATTACCTATATTTTCTTAAGTCTAGACAATCAGAAAAACAATAAAGTATTTATTTGTACTATTCACTGATTTCAAAGGTATAAATGCTCACACTGAAAATTCAACAATTGGCTTTCACAAGTCAGTTTAAGCTAGCTCCAGCATAGTCCTGCATTTATCCTGATCCATTTTTTCAATAATATTTTATTTTATGCCAATTACAAATAAATACAATTTTTAACATTTGTTTTCTAATTCTCTCCCACTTCCCTAACACAGTAAGCAAATTGATATGGGTTGTACATGTGCAATCATTGAAAACATATTTCCATGTTAGGCATGCCATGGAAGAAGACACATAACAACAATAACAATAACAATAACAACAACAACAAAAACAAAACACAATGGCATGCTTGGATCGTCATTCAAATTCCATCAGTTCTTTCTCTGGATGTGGGTAGCACTTTTCATCATGAAGTCGTCAGAATTATCTTGGATCATGGTATTGCTGAGAATAAGTCATTCACAATAGATCATCATACAATATTACTGCTACTATATATGAATCTCCTGTTTCTTCTCACTTCACTTTGTATCAGTTCATGTAAGTCTTTCCAGGTTTTTCTGAATCATCTTGCTTGTCATTTCTTATGCTAAAATGGTGTGCCATTACAAGAATATACCACAACTTGTTCTCTAATTGATAGACATCCCCTAAATTTCCAACTCTTTGCCACCACAGAAAGAGCTACTATAAATATTTTTGTCCAAATAGGTTCTTTTTACTTTCAAAAGTATGTATTTGGGATTTAGATTTAGTAGTGGAATTGCTGGATCAAAGAATATATACAATTTTATATCCCTTTGGTCATAGTTCAAATTGTTCTCCAAAAGGGTTGGATCAGTTCGTATCTCTAAGAATGGTGCATTGGTGTCCCAATTTTCCCACATCCCCTCCAACATTTGTCATTTTCCTTTTCTGTCATATTAGCCAATCTGATAGGTGTGAAGTGGTACTTCAAGGTTGTTTTAATTTGCATTTTTCTCATGAGTTGTGATTTAGAGCATTTTATATGACTATATTGACTCAATGTTTTTAAAACAATTTATCTTAAAATTAGTAAATTTTATTTCAGTACAGTCCTACTTTGATGCCTTCCATCCTGGAAGTGACTCTTATTTATCAAAAATTATACAAGGGGTTTTAAAAACATAAGGGACTTTAACAGCCATATAGATTCACTCACTTGTACAGAAGAGGGAACAGACATAGAGCTTAGAGTACCTTATACAAAATTATGTAGCTAGTAGGTGTTAGAGGCAAAGGTCAAGCCCATGTCTCTTGAATTAAAGTTCAGGCTTCTCCCAACTTCATCACAAGTAATGGAAGAAATGGAGAAAGCCTTTGAAATTAACTAAATATGTAAATGTCTGGATTGGAGTACTTGAGCTTCTTCTCTCCCCTCCTCTCACATACATTGCATGCATTTAGTTGATTTCATAAGCCTATTAGTTTTTTCTATTCCTTGGACTGGGTAGGATTCACAAACCAGTGGTTACCCAAAGCTCTTGAGAATAGGGATAGGGGCCCAAAGTCCTTTTAGAACTCTCAGATTGATGATACTATTCAGGAATATCTGGTTCTTGTGTGCACTTCTCAAAGTCATAACTAATCATATATTCAGTTGATGGGTAAGAAAATAAAGGAAGTAGGATGCCTTTGACCATTCCTGCATGTGGGTAGGAACTAGGAAATCCAGGAGGATTGTGTAGCTATAGGATAGTGATAGAAATGGAGATAGAAAGATAGAGGTAGACATAGAGACAAAAATAGAGTTATATTGTCTCAGAAGGTAGAATGTAAACTCAAGGGTAGAGATAGTTTCATTATGGTGAACCTGTGGTATGTATGCCAAAAAGGGCACACAGAGCCCTCTCCTTGGGCATGTGAGCTATCACCTGCCAGAGGTCATTAATAGAAAGGCAGAGAAGTTTCTCCCTACCCCTCTCCACCTCAATGAGGGTATTTTTTCACTTCATCTTCCCCTCTGCCCAGCAGCCCAATGTAAGTGTTTCCTCCCCATCTGTTGTAAGGTTGGGGGTGGTTGTGTGGCACAGGGATTAGGGTACAGAGCATGGCATACGGTCTCTGGGGGCATGGCATATGGTCTCTAAAAGGTTTAGCCTCAATGGCCTAGAACAATATCTGGTGCTACCCTTGCCTATTGATTGATTGATTAATTGTTTGATTGGGGCAAATTACCTTTCCACAATAGGGAAAAGGGAAAAGTTTCCAAAACTAAGAGAGATAATAGCTCATTATTTGGATATTCAAGGTAGCATAGGAAGACAACTAGATTTTTAGTCAGAGGACTTAGATTTGAATCTCTACTCTATCATTTCACCTCCATGGTCTTCAGTTTCTACATCTGTATAATGACGAGTTGGGCAGTGAAGAGATAATGAAACATAACTCCTTCCTTAAGGCAGAGTGGGTTGGGATGACCGGTGCAAAATGTTGGATATATGGTAAAATACTATAACAATTTTTAGGGAGTTTTACTTAACTTCTCTTCTCTATTAAAATAATTCCATTTTAACTTTTAACTAATTGTAACTAATATGGTAAAATGGTTTACATGATTCCACATGAAATATCTATATCAGATTGTCTCCTATCTCAGGGAGGAAAGAGGGAAGGAAGGGTGAGAGGGAAAAAAAGAGAGTTTGGAACTCAATTTTTAAAAATGCAAAAATAATTTTCCATGTAATTGAGGAAAAATAAAATATTATTTATAAGTAATTCCATTTTAAGGAAGGGAGGATCAGGGGAAATAATTTGTAGAAACTACTGTGATTATTTTAAAAAAAACCTTACCAATAAAACTTTCTTTTTGAGCAAACTGTACTGGATGATCTCTAAAGATCCCTTTCAACTTTAAGTCCTGTAACCCTAAGGTTATATGAATAGGGGCACTGTTTTATTTATCAGTCAGTTTGTGCCTTTGTATGCCAATGTGCTTAGAATATAACTGTTAAAATAGAAAATAAAAGGTAAAAATAAAATGAGCAATTACAGAAGAAAACTGGTAGACTGCCTTACTATATCTAAATGAGGAAGAAAAAGACATTCACTCTACTTCCAATTGCTGGTAATTTCATCAAGGTAAGAGCAATATTTCCTAGAGTTCTGCCAAGTAAGCAGAACTAGTTTTTCCTAAAAAACCCTATCATATGCAAATTTGGATCAGTCTTTTCCTTAAGAAGTATTGAGATACTTACTGGGACTTGATTGACTGAGGAGACCAGTTCAAGTTGTTGAAATGGCTTTTAAATCACCTTAGTTGAAAAGGCAACAAGGAATTCTTGTGATATCTCTGAGGCTTTTGATCATGGACCCATAGTTTGACTAAATTGGGAAGTTGTGCTTGGTTTCATCAAGGTGGTATCTTCCCTAAATATCCTTGTTGACTGCTTAACCTCTACTGTAATCGAGTAAAGTTGCTTTTATTTTCATTGCTGAATGATCTAAAAGGGTCTCATTTTATTTTTAGGATTAGATCACTGAGGGATTTTCCTAAGCGCAGGCCCAGACCATAACATCATTCTTTTTGCCTTTCTTATAGTTTAAATTATCTTGATATCTTCTCAGCTTCTTCCCTGACTCCCATTTCCCAACCACTGTATCTTCATGTTATACAGGTCAGCCTTTCTGAAGACAGACAGACACACACATACACACACACACACACAGAATTAGGATTATGCTGAATGAATAAGTGAATCACACTCCAAGAAAAGCATTCTCAGGGAAGAAAAAAAAAGACGACCCTCTCTCTGCACTCAGTCTTGAATCTGTCAGGAGAGCTAAGTGGTTTTCGCTATTAATTTGGTACTGATCTTCCATTTTAAATAACAGATGACAGCAAATTTGATTATTGAGGAACAGGGCTCTGGCCACTTAGGACAATGCCATATCGGGGAATTTGGTTGCAAAAGAGCTTTTACATTGACCTGATCTTTCCTGCCTCCCACTCATCGCAACAAGAGAGGCAGAAGTGCATGCATAATCTAATGTCACTCCCTCAACCACTCTCCAGGCAAGATTCCAAGGACATGGAGTCAAAGTTGTCATCATATGATACACAACTGAATTACACTTTCCTTTGCTACACATAAAAGGGGGCAAGGGTGGAAATGAGGTCAAACTTGGAAATTAAAAGGGACACTGTCATGTCGTATGGGACTTGAATTAGAGCAGTGTCATTACACAATAACACTTTCAATGACCAGGCCAGAGTCAATGAAAATGCCATGCAGTGTTTGAAAATCTCTGGCTTCTTACGAACCATTCAAAAGAAACTATGCACTTTCTGTATTCTAGGCATATATGACTTTTCAGCTATCAATTCTGGCTGGTCTTCTTTCTGCTTATACACACATAGCATGTCTCTGCACACATTAACACATGCAGAGATACATATTTGTGCCTTTGGGTTAAGCAACATGCAAATTGTATTTATTATTGTAGACTCAAAGGAAAGATTAAAAATTTCAGTTACACTCTTCCCCTTCATAGAATAAGGAAAAAAAAAAGATGTAAGAAGAATGTTGTAACAACAACAAACCCCCCCCCCCACTAGATTTGGAGTTAGATCACGGGTTCTTTCGCCCACGTGGCCATCTCTCAGCTCTTCAATGTTGGTCAAATTATATAACCTTTCTGAGGCCCCATTCTATTATTTAGGGAAAAGAACTAGTAATCCCTGCTCTTCTCTAACTACCTCAGAAAGGTATGAGGATCAAATAAGATAAAGGGATATAAACTGCTTTGGAAGCTATAATATACTACATAAATTCAATTTAACAATTTAACAGTCATATATTAAAGACCTAGTATGTGCAATGCATTGTGATATACTCTAGGACAGTGATGGTGAACCTTTTAGAGACCTTAGAGACCAAGTGCTCAAACTGCAACCCTCATGCCACATGTGAGCCCCACCCCCCACCCCCGCCTTACCCCAGACAGCGGAGGGAAAAAGTGCTCCCATTGGGCTGCTGGGCAGAGGGTTGGGTCATGTGAGAAATGCCCTCAGGCCTCTATGGAGAGACAGAAGGGAGCAGCCCCCTCTGGCATGATCTGGCACATATGCCATAGGTTTGTCAACATGGCTCTAAGAGGAATACAAAGATAAATAAACATGGTCCTTGCCCATTCGAAGCCTACATTCACGTAAAAGGAGAGGAGACAAAATGTACTCTCTCTCTCTCTCTCTCTCTCTCTCTCTCTCTCTCTCTCTCTCTCTCTCTCTCTCTCTCTCTCTCTCTCTCTCTCCATATATATATATATATATATATATATATATATATATAATATTACCAGATAAGTGCATGAGAGTAGCAGATAATGTCATGTGTTTAAAATGAAGGAGAATTACTTCTATCCCAACACTCAAGCTCAGTCTTAAAATGGGCAAGATGTCAACAGGAAGAAATAATGAGGTGGGAATGACATTCAAGTTGGAGTAAATAATGTGAGAAAGTCACTCAAACTTTCAGTAGCCTAGGAACCTCTTTAAGGAAATGCTAAATACACACATATACAGTGATACACAATTATCTTTAGAAATCTCATTCTTTATATTCTGAAGATATTTATATGTATAGATAGATAGATAGATAGATAGATAGATAGATAGATAGATAGATAGATAGATAGATAGATAGATAGATAGATAGATCAGCCTTTCCTGGGCTGGTTTCTCTGATAGAATCTTGGGCTATGAGATCTACTTTATCTTTTCTCTGAATCCTTCCAAATCTGCTCTGTCAAAATCCTGCACACATGTCAGACCATTCTGATTTCACTCTCTTTTATCACAAATTCTAAGATAAAGTGGTCATGTGCTCCCAGTTTTTACAAAAGTCCTTCTTCTTCCTCCTCCTCCTCCTCCTCCTCCTCCTCCTCCTCCTCCTCTTCTTCTTCTTCTTCTTCTTCTTCTTCTTCTTCTTCTTCTTCTTCTTCTTCTTCTTCTTCTTCTTCTTCTTCTTCTTCTTCTTCTTCTTCTTCTTCTTCTTCTTCTTCTTCTTCTTCTTCTTCTTCTTCTTCTTCTTTTTCCTCTTCTTCTTTCTCTCCCTCTCCCTCTCTCTCTCTCTCTCTCTCTCTCTCTCTCTCTCTCTCTCTCTCTCTCTCTCTCTCTCTCTCTCTCTCTCTCTCTCCCTTACCTTCTGACTTATTACCAGTTCTAAGAAAAAAGTGTAGCAAGGGTTAAGCAATTGGGGTTAAGTGGCTTGCCCAGAGTCACAGAGCTAGGAAGTTTCTGAGGTCAAATTTGAACTCAATTCTTCATGACTCTTGTCACTCCATCCATTGTATTACTTAGGTGCCCCATAATTTTCTTTCTAATAATCATTTCATCCCTGTTGGAAAGCATTAGATTGAAAACAGAATTTCCCCCTTTGCTTGTTCCAAGCACCTTTGAAAGCAAATGAGATAATATTTATAAAGCACTTAATGCAGGGTCTGGCACATAGTAGATACTATGTAAGTGCTTATTCCCTTCCTCACTTAACTATCCCCAATCTTTTTTGAAGGAGGGAATTACTACACAGGCAAATCAAGAAATTGCTAGCTGCTTTTCTTTTGGCAAAGAGATCTCTAGTAGATAACTGTGTAGTTAGCATTCTCCGTCAGGACAGTATTATACTTCTGTGCCAAGTTTATGTTTTGTAACTATTTCTGTTCAGATGGTTTGGGGTACATTCTGATTAAAATATCATTTTTTTCCTGTTGCCTTTGATCTTTACCCAAATGCTCTCCACCTTTTTCTACACTCTGGTTCCTATAATACTAATTCACTACTATATTTTCTTTCTCTTGTATCTTTGTTTTAGAGACAACTAGATGGTACAATGGTCCTGGAACAGGGCAATCTGAGATCAAATCTAGCCTCGGATACTTGCTAGCTAAGTGACCCTAGGCAAGTCATTCAACCTCTGTCTCCATTAGTTTCCTCAACTACAAAATAAGGATAATAATAGCACTAGCACGTACTTCTCATGGTTGTTGTTAAATATCATTTGAAAAGTGCTTAGAACAGGGTATGGCACATTCTACTTGGTAAATATTAGTTACTATTATCATTTCTTTTGAATAAAATAAATCCTTCTGATAATATTTTCAAGTCAAGAATCTAATCCCACCAAGTCCCAGTGTTCTCTAAAAACATCTAATTTTTCTCTTTGCAATAGATTCTCTATACTTTTCAAAGTCTATACTTTTCTGCATAAATACTATATAAATGTCTGGTTTAAATTGTTTCTTTATTTGAATATTTTCTCTTGTGAAGTTCTGGGTTTCTCTACTATTCTTCCTAAACTCAACTACTCACAATGGAACCCCAGGTTGATGTATATATGTGTGGTATGTGTGTGTGTGTGTGTGTGTGTGTGTGTGTGTGTGTGTGTGTGTGTGTGTAGTTTTCTCCATTAAGAATTTAATTAGTTTAACTCAGATTTATGAGGGTTTTGAATTTAAAGCACTTTAACTTAGATTTATAAGAGTGTAGGAAAATACAGCCTTACTGTCCTTAGTAGGACTCTATCCCTTCTCAGGAGCCTGTTTTTTTTTTTTTTTCTGTTTTAAAGACAAATCCAGAAAACCAAGTTCCATTATCAGGCACCAACTTTTAAACAGTCGTTCCCTTTTCAAATTTGCCTTTTTCTCTTCAAAACCTTGCCACAATTCTGAAAATATCATTTGTACATTTAATACCCTCAATTTCTTGACCAGCATTTCAAAATCCTCAGTAATTCATTTTAGGTTTCTTCTGGCAGTATCCAGAAGAAACTTATATCCACACCAATGAGCAGAAGTAGTTAGTAATTATCTGATCTGATGTCTTAGAATGTTTTCCATCTTATCTTTAAATGACAACAGACTTCTCTATTATTACTCTGAGGTGAAAAATAGTACTACTCATCTTCTCTTTTTTCCTTAGGACCCAGTGTATACCAGTGGAAAGAACATTGCTTCTAGAGTCAGAAGTCTTAGATTCAAATCCAACCTCCAATGCTTATAATTATGTGATCTTGGACAAGTCACTTAATCTCCATGTTTCTCAGTTTCTGTAGTTGGAATAAATAACTTCTGAGAACCCTCAGAGCTCTAGATCTATGATCCTAATAAGATTAATAATTAGGTATTGATTTCTAAGGTAAGCTCTCTAATATAAAATCTCCTTCTTTTCACAACTCTATTCACTAGAGACAGACAATGGCCTTCTCTTCAAAGTATTTGGTTCCCTTTTCTCTTAGTAGGGTCTTGTACCTATTGAACACTGGGGGCTGAGAAAAAGCCACTGGATTTGGGTCAGGAAGTCATTGGGGATCTTGGAGATAGAAGTACATGTAGAGAAGAAAGCTTGAAAGTCAGTTTGTTGTGATTTGTTTGAAGAATAAGAAAGAAGGGAAAAAACAGAAGCAGTAAAATGGACTACTCATTCAAGAAGTTTTACAATGAGGGGTTAGTATAGCATGTGTACATT